>NC_141143.1:107800354-107993687 GCF_053477565.2 Lygodium microphyllum
GAACTAGATGGTTTCCCTATGTATCATCCTAGACAACATTAGGTCTATAGTCTTTTATATCAAAAAGACTTGCTTCTCCAAGTGGGCACAACAATTCTTTCCCCCTTCATACATAAGCTCTCAAGGCTCTAATTGTTTGATACAAAAGGATAAATAAATACCAAAAGGAGCCCCAAGCTTCACGCCAACATGTGTTTACATGTTCAGCAAGAGGATTCCATCTACCTTTTATGAGTGCTATGTTTGCTGAATTCATTATCGTTTTGCTATCATGTTTACACAGGCATGATTTACTACCCTTTGGGTCTCCACAGATTCTTTCTGAGATAGTGATGGAGGGAGTGACTCTAGAATGGAGGGAAAATACAAACAGCTCTCACAATTTATTTATTGTGGAGGAGGGTGGCCGGCTTCCAAGAGAGGACTTGGACCATGCAGAGTTCATAGGCCGCTCTCAATAGCAAATCAAAGTGGCAACTTACTGTGAAAGGCAATAGACATTGATCTGCACCTACCTACTTGCATGATGGTGGGATGGAGACATTTGGCTTATCAAAGGAGGCCTTTACAAAGACAACAGTGGGATCCAAGAGAGCAGCTTTGGAGAGAGACATTTTTTGATAGCCTTCTCAGGCTACACCACTGGGTTGAAGAGGAGGATAAGATGAGGAAGATTAGAGCAGAGCTAGCTACTGCTCATCATTGGTATAAACTTGGGTATATTTGTAACTTGTTTTGACTAACTTCTGGAGGATATTGGCTTATCACACTAAACATAGGAAGACTTCGCCCTTTCAATGATTAGTAGCACATACAAAGTTAGCAGTTTGCACACGGCTTTGCTATTGCACATTTCATGTACAAGGTAGCATGTGTGAGATGTGGAGAGCCATAGACTCAAAGGACTATTTATGAGACTGCCCCAAGGCCCAAAGGTGTGGAGAAGAGCTTGGGGGTGGTCTTTCATGGTACAGCTTGGGTCACAAATAGATGCCAAGCATGTGGATACAACAGTCATTTCTCATTGATGATAAACACTCAAACAAGATTTCCATGCTAGACTTTTTGGATGCAAAGCAGAATAAGGGGCATTGTCACAAACTGGAGTTGTGCTTATTGCTTTGTTTATTTGGACCGTGCTTAATGTTAGGATCTGGACACAGCTTATCCACATGCTCCCCAGGAGATGGCAGAGACTGCAGGGTGACTTTGAGTGTTTGAGAAGGGGAGAGAATTTTATTAGCACTTTGGGATAAACTGCACCTTCTTCCAATTTGAGTCACGTACGGTCTGGCATTACCATCCCCAGACTTGCTGTTTACTCAGCCCTTGTGATAAACTCTCTCGTCCTTTACAAACCTGATTTTGCACTTCTTATTTTACCTCAAGGGTTTGTCTTGAGGTGCTCCTGACAAAATCCATAAACACCAATGGTCGAGGTGGATATTACAAGGAGAGGCACTGTGGACTTTGGATTTTTAAAAAAGCTGCAACGGTGTCCCTCCCTTCCTCATACTTTGACTAATTCAGTGAAAAAGGCAATAGACTAGGGAAGCAAGTCCACAATACAGATTGGAGTTCACCATTATTCTGATGGAAATAGTGAGATCGCAGATGTAAAAGGGAGGACTCTTCTTTGGAACACCTCCACTGTTCAGTGGCTATTCTACCAAACTCTAGTGGTTAATGTACCAACTAGCATCGATATTCAACAACAAATGGATGATGATATCCTCTTCCACTACTGTGTCCCCCTGTTCATTCTAAAAATTTCTTGTATTCCATCTATATTGGATGACTGCTCGGTACTTAGTGCCAAAAGGACCATTTCCGTGGTTAAATTCCAACACCTGCAACCATTGACTATATCTGTGATAACGAAAAGCATACATAAATTTTGCATGGACGTGCACCTGCATGCTGTCCAATACCTTGCCATCACACCTGGAGTTAGTCTCATCTCATTTTCAGATGTCTAAGCCTTCTCAGTTATCTTCATCTCCTTGAGTGGACAGAACTGGTAACTAACATCTTAAAATTGATTTCAGGGAAAGCAGTATATACTATATAGGCATCATAGAGGGAGAGAAAGAAGCCAACAAACAAAGCCATTTCAAAAGGCCCTGTTGGCCTGAGAATAAAGGAAATTATTACAATGGTTCCATTGAATCTAAGGACTTTGTGACCAGTTCTATTAAATCTAAGAACTTAAGGTGTCTTCAGGAGGACTTGACACAATTAGAGACGGAGCTTGTAGAGGATCTGTTTCTCATATTCTCTTGTTTGCTTTGTTTTCCATTTTTTAAAATGTTGGCAAATCACATCCCAGCATCTTAATCAAGAGAGATGAGAGAGAGAGTTCTCCCAGTCGGATTGGGGGCTGGGCCCTTCCCATCTTCATATTCTATTCTTGTCTCAGCACTGTCCAGATCTTTTTTTCCCAGTACTGCATGATTGATTAAAAGTAATGGAAAACACGTCATACAAACCCTTCCAAAGAAACCATGTGCAAACCCATGCAAAACACAGTCTAGAGTCTCCATTTATGCCCAGAGGTATCCCCCTACTAGAAAGAGGACATCCACCACCATCCACGTGCCTGCAGAATCCTAGACCCACATAATATTATGTGAAACATATGGCTTCCCTCTGTATCATCCCAGATAGCATCAGGTCTATGGTCTTTTATGTCCAAAGACCTGCTCCTCGAAGTGGGTATAACATTCTTTTTCTTTTCATACATAAGCTGCCAAGGCTTTAAATATTTGATCAAAAGGATAAAGAGATTTGAAAGAAATTGATGTCATTCACATTCCTATACAGGGCTCCTATTGTATTATTTCTCTACCTAGGGTTCATTTCCTGAAGTGTTCATTAATGCAGAACCTTCTCTTCATTGAAAGAAAAAAATATTCGGCAACCAAAGCATGTTGAGCAGCATCATGTAGAGTTCTGGCTTAAAAAACTAACCAGACATCATGTGCTCTTAAAAACAGCAAGGAAGTGAAGCCAAGAACTTGACAGGGTATAGACTGGACAGACACAAGTATCACAATCAGTGGCAGCAAACACATGAGGAACCAATGAGAAACTAATAAGTTTGCAAACCATATCTTTAGTGAGTTTAACTTCCGCACTACCGTTGAGGATGACCTTCAGAATGCTTCATTTCCAATATTTAAACAGATCACAATCCTAAAATGTTTTAAGGTTCTGGTATTAAGGATTATTTACCAAAACCATTACTACCAGGTTTTTCTTAGGACACTCTATGCATCCACTTGGTGTTCCATACTATCAACAACTAAACTCAAAAGATAAGAATATCTTACCCACTCAATATCACGTATGATATCTGCCCCTTTATACAACATTGATCGCAGTATCTCTGTTGTCATAATAAGGCAAGATGCTTCGGGCTTCAAGCTAATATCACCAGTAATGATTCCAACATCGAACCTATCTGAGAAATCACGATATTTCTGATTGCTGATAGTTTTGATTGGAGATGTATACACAGCCCTTGTACAGTGCTGAAAAAGGAACCAAATATATAACTATCTGGTTGAATTGAAAAAGTGTGCAACAGAAACTCTAGTTCTTCAACAGCATGTCAAAAGGAACCAGTAAGAATTGCTCAATATGACAATTTTAGTTATTTGAAATTATTGAGATAGGAATAACCTCTAACATTTGACTGCAGGAATTTGCTACTTTTGAAACAGGAGCCAATCAAAGTAGCGAGTCTTTCAAAACAAAGGTATGGAAGACTTTAAGAAGGAACCAGCATAAATTTTCACTATAAAGACCTTAGTGGATTTGAAATTATTGAAATAAAAAGCAGCCTTGGATGACTTGCCTTAGCAAGTTGCTACTTCTGGAACAATAACCAAGCAACAGAGGTATGAAAGACTTCAGCAACACATTAAAATCACCACAGCTATTAACCCAAAAGTAGATCTTACATTTTGATGTTTCTAAAACACGAAGTATACTGCAGTAAACAATGTTTACCTATGTACTTATTGCAACAAAGAAAAGGATTGGAAAAAGAAAGACCTACTTTGGTCGCCAATGCAAATGCATATTCTGCAACAACCGTCTTCCCTGCTGATGTGTGCGCAGCAACAAACACTGACTCACTTCTTTCAAGGTGATAGATGGCCTACAATGACAAAACTAAGGTCAATACCTATGTTGAATTTGCAGATTTACCACAAAAGCATGTGTGTTGAGTTGAAATTAGCCAATACAGGAAGAATGTAGCATCATCTCAACTTGCAGGCGTTCCTGCAAGTTGAGAAAGCTAACAACAGCACACAGATTCATATCTATTTACTTACATCACCAAACAGTACCAGTGATAGATGCCTTGACATAAAAGTACCTGCATCTGCTAATGTATGTAGTAAAAGCTAGAATTAGGAGACAAAATTGATTTCAAGTTGCAGGTGTTCCGGAATGTCCCAAAAGCTAAACAACAGTACAAAGCCCTCCTAGCCCTTGAGGCGAACGTTGCAGTTCATGGTTTGTGGCTGACCTCTTCCTTCTTCAGCAAGGCACACTGGTACCCATGGCTTCTTTACCAACAGATGACCAGACTACTGGGTGCTTCTACTGTGGCACCACTCGACACACCACCGATGCTTGCCGACTTCGACCTTTGCTCCCCACCCCCCGGGAGTATATGCGTCTTCCACCAGGCACTCCTTATGCCACCTCTCCTTTCTAGGCCATAGAGATCGTTCTGCATCCGCTATCAGAGTACTATCCTCAAGGCAATAAGATACATCCAATGCGCACTAAGTCCTTTCGAGCACATGGAGGATTGATTGGTGCTACGACCTCCTGGAGATCGTCACAATGCTAGCGGCAGTCTTCTCCCATCTATTTTCAAGTACAGTGGCTACCACGGCCCGCGGTTCTGTAGTCCGCTCCATCGAGAGACAATGATTATTTGAAACCATCTTCTCGTCAATCCGCTCCTTCGAGAGACAGTATAGCTGCTCAACTCGTTCCTCTTCTTTGGCTTCCCGGTCCGCTCCATTGAGAAGCAACGACTGTTGCCCACTCACTCTGAGCCCCACCCTTCACCCTCGCTTACTCAGGCTCGAGAGGCACCACACAAAGTCCAACATTCCTCCTATGCATTGCATGATTTCATCATCTTTGTACTAGGGCACTTGGACAAGTGAACAATTTTCCCACGAGGGACACTGTCTAAGTGGCACTTGCTTCATGAGCATTCTTCAGCATGTAGCATTCCATCTCCATCTCACTCTTCTCTTCTTCCCATTTTCAGGCCTAAGAGGGGGTGTTGAGAAAGCCTTCATCCGCAGTTTGTGTTTTTGCGTTTCTGAGATTTGCGTTTAGGGTTTGCATTTAGGGTTTGCAGCCCCAAAAAGGGGCACCACCCTAGACTGATTATGCCTATTTATGGGCCACTCTCTCATTCATTCCTTACGGCTGATTCATTCAGTCCATCACCTCTTCTGTCCAGCCTCTCCACTGCCCTCACACCCCTTCAAGAGGACACTGCGTTTCGTGGTTCGTGGCTGTCTTCATCATTTTCCTTGAGCTACGGTACCCTTGTTCCCTTGTATCACATTCACTCCATGATTCAAGTCTTCATTATTCCATTCATCAGAGTTTCTTCTCTCTTCTCTTCTCTTCTCCATGTTTGCCGAGTTCACTCCATGTTCCTCCCTGCAAACCCTATTGTCTCACTAGTACGTCATCTTTTGACAGCAAATCCAAATCCTCACCTTTGAAAGAGGTAGAGAAAGATTTTTCATCCAGCCCTTCACATGATGAAGAAAATGTATCAAATTCCAATCCCCAATGGAATAATCCCCTTCGAAATGGAGGTGGATGCAATCAATGCTCCCAGTCAAGACAAAGATTTCCTAGCTGCTTCCAAGAAAAGGCTGCTTAGAGGGGAAGAGCCCTTCCATTATTGGGGAGGTGGGGAGGTGCTTTGGAGGTCCAGAATGATCTAGAGAGAAAAGCAAGGAAGGTGGTCAGACCATCATCTCTAGACAGGAAGAGTAGCAGTAGCTCACAAATCAAATCACCAAAACAGATCACATGTTTTAACCTCACATTTGACCAATATACCAAGACAATTGATCAGCAAAATTATATGGATGCAATCAATCTGGAGGCTGACAAGGGCATGCTATCAGTAAGTATTTAGCATAAGAAATTACCTCTTTCTGAAATCCATCCAGTTCAAATGGAAAAGACAAAGCAAGGTCTGGAACAAATTCAGAAAATCGTTCTACTACACCTTCAGTTCCTCCTTTTATGGCCCAATCCTGCAGTAAGAACAGTAGTAAGAAGTAAAACAGTTGGGTTCTTCAACTTTAAGACATGACATAACACTGTATTACTCTGTAGTACCTGCAAAAGCAGCGGACAAATGCAACCAAACTGATTGCAAAAAGAGAAAGATTTTGCTATGCCCCTACAAAAGATCACAATGCAAGAGGTGATCACAACTACTTGAAGTGTCCAGGAACGGGAAATTAGCCCGTGGTAGCTTAATATCAGACAAAAGATAAAATCATCCAATGCCTAAAGGTGAAATCAACCATCCCCACTTGATTACACTGCATCTGCTCAACAAACCAACGTCATTTAAGTCTCTAAGACTGCTTCAAGTTGGACTAGTTTTGCCAAAGGTTTTGGCCTAGGCATATAAGCTTGTACCCTTTTTCTAATATCATTATGCAGTCTCTTCTGGGCCTCCCCTTGGGCTTATGGTCTTATCACTTGGTCTACTCTTGAATTTGGATTTCTAGGGCATTTCTATGTGAGATGACCTAGAGTCTATGCAGACATCTAACTCACCTAGGCCTTCTAGTGGCCATATGGACTCTTTTGATCGTCCATCAATGGTTAGGTGCTCCCCTTTTTATTTGGTCTTGGCTTAGGCACCCTTGGGGTCCTTGACCTTATGGCAAACTTGTGCAAGCTCCATTGTTGCTCATTTTGCTTCCTTTCCAAGCATAGTTGCCCAAAACATTGTTTTGGGGTTCCGAATGGAAACACGAAATGGACTGGTTCCAAAACACATTTTGGGACAGCCGTTTTCAGGACAAGCAGGGTAAAATCATGCTTCAGGCCGCTTATCAACTTCCCAAGCTGCATGGGCTGTTTCTGCCTGTTCTTCTCAGCTCTTCAGCCTCTTTTGCCTTCCGCTCACTCTCTTTAGGTCCTGTTTGCTACTCCTATTGCAGATCTGCTGCTACCTACAGCCCCTAAACCCTAAACCCCTCATTCTTCAACTCCGTAATCTTTTTCCTTGTCTGTCAACACTATTTGCAGCTGTCTTCCCTTAGATTTGCAACTGTTTTTTGCTGTTTCCAGCAAGCTTTCCCTCTCCTGTCTTTGTCCTTCGCTGTCCACACTCATTAGAGCTGGCTTTTCCCCCCTTTTGCTACTGGTTTTCTCTATCTCCAGCAATCTACAGCCATGGTAAAGGACACATTCTGGAGCCACACAATGCGTAGGGAGCAGTGGCTCAAAGCAGTGGGAATGCACTACTGCCATGTCATATGCACGGGGAGCATTACACAAGTGAAGGGTCATCTTACTCGTGTTAGTGGTAAGGATATTGGTCATTGCCCCAATGTGCCCAATGGTGTGTTTGCTAGTTTAAAGCATTGCAGACAGCAATGCATTGTGGTCAATGTGGCAAACAAGAATGAAACTCTGCAATAAAGTGCATGTCCTACAGCTCCACCTTCTACCATAGGTGGTAGTGTCCCAAAGAGGGGTAGAGTGTGGATAGATATTGGTGCTTCTAGTAGTGCTAACACCTCTATGGATGCAGATGTAGAGGCAACTCAAGCAAGTGCAGGTGCATATGTGGAGGTCTAGTTGCTTGAAGGACCCCTTTGCCACATCCTAGGTGAGGGGATGGTTGTAGTAGCTCATCAACATGAGCAGCTACCACTAGTGCAGCAAACAGACTATTGCAAAGGGCAAGTATTATGGCAGTTCTTCAAAGCCAAACAAAGGCAGAGGCTACCTATGAGATCACAAGGTTGTTTATGCAATGCACCATCCCTTTCCATGTTGCATACACAAAGAGGTGGAAAAGGAACATCCAGCCATCAGTTGGATTCGATATGAGTGGCACAGCCCCACCTATGAGGCTTGGCACACACATGAGCTTGTTAGAGAGAGAAGTTGTACAAGTGGAGATGCAGCATTTGAAGGCCTTCGCAAAAATATTGTTGCACTATCTTATGTGATGCACACTCAAATGTGAGGAAGAATGTGTATAACATCTTATTGTCCTCATCCAAAGGGACCAACTTCTTCCATGCCATTGGTGCATCAGCAATAGGAAAAGTAATACTGTTGTCAAACACTTGTATCATCATGCATATGATTGTAACGTATGGTCTCATAGGTCATTTTGGCCTTTTTATGGAGGCTTGTAAAGCAGGCAAATGGGCAGTATACAAAGACGGGAGCATCATTATCCTAGATAGGCGCCAATGACAGGGTGCGGCCTATGAGACATACTTGAAGTTCACAATGTGGAACTGTAATGGAGCCATGAGGACGGATGCAAGGCTATTCCAGGAGACCTTCACTGACAAGGACTCATCCTATATACACAAACACACCAAAGCCCAGGCACACACTTGCAAGAGGTGAGAGGATATACCTGGGAGACCACATGCTACCCTAGATCATGAGAGGGGACCAAAAGCTCTAGAGGAGTAGCTACGCTGTATAGGAAGGAGCCACGGCACATGGTACAAGTCATGCAAACAGACGAGGAGGCTCGCTTCATGTGGATCCAGATACATACAGATCGCCCTCATGATATATACATAGCAGTGTGCTACTTAACCCCAACACATTCTCCATATGCACTGTAGGGGGGAGAGTCACCATATCTACCATTATATCAAGACATTATGCATTATTCCAACATTGGAGATGTCCTATTGGTGGGGGACTTCAATGCTCACTCAGCGCAAAGATAGGTTCCCTTCTTCGAGAGAGTGAGGACCACATGTAGAAAGAGAGAGAGAGCACCAGAGGAGATAGGGCTTAGTCGGGACATCACAAGACACAACTGAGTGCACAACATTGGAGATGTCCTATTGGTGGGGGACTTCAATGCTCACTCAGCGCAAAGATAGGTTCCCTTCTTCGAGAGAGTGAGGACCACATGTAGAAAGAGAGAGAGAGCACCAGAGGAGATAGGGCTTAGTCGGGACATCACAAGACGCAACTGAGTGCACAAACTATGGTGACCACCTCCTAGCCTTGGGAGGCGCACATGGATTAGCCATCCTTCCTTAACGGCTTGGCTAGATGGCTTGGATCGGACGCTCTCATATCCTTTTCACATAAGGATGCATCCAGACATACAAGAGGAGTCCCCCTCTAGAGAATGTATACAAAAACTAGAAGAGAGGTGGGTTATCTCCTTCGGCCCTTATCCCTCATCCTCGACATCACAAGACACAACTAAGTGTACAAACTATGGTGACCACCTCCTAGCCTTGGGAGGCGCACATGGATTAGTCATCCTTAATGGCTTGGCTAGATGGCTTGGATCAAACGCTCTCACATGCTTTTCACATAAGCATGCATCCAAATGTACAGGAGGAGCCCCCTTTGGAGGATGTATACAAAGACTAGAAGCAAGCACGGTGGGTTATGTCCTAGGGCCCTTATCCCTCATCCTCGATATGGTGTCCTTTAGAGTGTCCCCTTGTCCACTAGCAATGGCAACCAACCATGCCTACCTATAGTTCATCATCGAGTTGATCCCTCCAATGAGTAGCAACCCGAGATTCCCCAAATACCACTTCACCAAATTGACAGCAAGTGCTTAGTCGAATCATCTCTATTGAAGCTTGCAGGAGATGGACCCCCGCATACCCCTGGAGGATTTTACAACACAATTTGTAGGGACACTACACACCTCACCTGCTATGTATTTTTTCCACACAAACATCCATACCCACCCCACCCCACCCCCCCCAAAGGCTAGAATGTCCCATAGAATAGCTGGTATGACAAGGAATGCAAGGAAACCCGTCTTTCTATCCAACAAGGTGAAACACAAGGAACCTATACACAAAGCCAGACACACTCGATCTTTTGCCACCTAGTGCGGCAACAAAAGAGGGAATTTCTATTTAGATTGGAGCATGAGTTTTATCAATTACTCTTGGGACATAATAGCAAGGAGGCATGGAAAGCATTCGAGGAGCCTTGAGCCCATACACCCATCACCTCCCCAAATACGTGGCATGCATATGCTACCTTATTATACCAAGTACATGGGAAACCCCTGTTGCTCGAACCACAAGAGGACAGACCCACATCATCTACCTTCTTCAACATAGCGAGGATTCATGAAACCACTGATAGACTCCAAAACAGCCCGGCCAAAGACCATGATGAACCACTAGCAAAGCACCTATCACATGCCAAAGACATCCTAGCCCTTTTAGCCCACCTTTTCAACATGGCCCTATGTGAAGGGTTCCCTACTAGTTGGTCAGTAAATACTATAGTACCAATCCTCAAAACTGGAGACCCCATGGTTCCTAACGAACTATGGGATAGTCATGGTTGGCTACGTGCTAGCCAAGCTTCATGGATCGATACTAGAGCATAAGCTGAGCAAATGGGCAAAGAAAATCCAACATCAAGCATGTGGACAAACAAGGTTTAGTAGGGGCTACTCCACTCTTGATCATATCCTCACACTCCGAGCCATCATCGAGGAGAGTAAGGCACAAGGGAGGTAGATATATTGTTGCTTTGTGGATTTCTGTAATACCTTTGACACAGTACCACATGCTAGGCTCATGCAGAGACTACATGAGTTCGAGGTCTCGATGGAGATGAGATAGGGAATATTAGCATTGTATACTTTTGTTACAGGGCGAGTATGAGCACTAGGAGGGTTCTCGAAGGAGATCACTAGCACCATTGGGGTGAAATAAGGATGCCCACTCTCACTTACTCTATTTGGCCTCTATTTGGTGAGATATCAAACTACATTGATGGAAGGGGAGGGAGCTAGCCTAGGGGGCATTGATACCCATATTACTATATTCCAATGACATAGTCCTCATCTCCAACACACTGAAGGGATTGTAGAGTCATCTAGATGCACTACAAGCCTTCTATCAAGATAGGGATCTCATGGTAAACCTTGGGAAAACCAAGGTTATGGTGTTTAATACTTCCTCCTAGTTGATTTGGCAACCAATACCCCATTTCACATATAGATAGGAGATAATGGAGGTGGTCCAAAGATATGTTTACTTGGGGATTACATTTTCAGGACCAAGATTCACTTTGAGAAGAGCAGCAGATGACACAAGGCTACATGGCTCTGGGGTGATGGAAAGCCAGTGCACATGCATACAATATCAAGAGCCTCGAATGAAACTCTAGCTCTTTGACAATTGGTCACACCAACACTTTTGTATGCGCCCCCATATGGCAATCGAGTCTCTACCACACGAGGAGAGCCACACACAACCAACCACTACCTAGGGGAGAGGAGATATATAAGGGGTGAGAGTAGATGAAGAGACCCCCTAGTACTAATGATTTCATGGATTCTTCAAAGCAAGCCCTTTGTACCACAAGAGATTATCAAAGTAGAGATGGGAGCACCACCTATAGTGGCAAAGGCCCTCTTCCAAACAATGACTTTCTTGCATGGGATTTGGACCTTGCCGAGACAAAAATACTCCCGACTTTCCCTAGAGTCATCTAGACAAATATCATTACAAGGGGGTATTAAGTGTTGGTATGCCCACACAAAGACATGGCTACAATTACATAGATTACACATGGATCACCTCCCACCACTATAATACAGCTTGGATTGCCCCTACTTGGAGCTCGGCCAAGACGAGCTAAACCGCATCAAGATGGACATTATTCAAATACACACAGCCAGGATATTGGTGACACCTACTGAGGATTTTGGGATGAAGATGGCTTTCTACCGAAAGCTTCTTCTACACATATCCCTTGATGGCTTTGTTGTCCACCCGAGATACATGGATGCACACCTATCTCAAGATGTATAGTGTGCCACTGGGCAGCTCCATACATCCTCACACCAGCTTCGGATTGAGATAGGTAGATTTAGCACAAACTCCCTCCCCCCAAAGGGCAAGATTTGCCAGCTTTGTCAACTTGAGCCACAAACAAAGGAGCACTACTTATGTAGATGCCTAGTATACTATGAGATGTGAGGGCCCTTCCATTGCTTGTTCAAAGAGGGATTTGGGCCACTATCCAAGGTTATGGATTTCCGGATCAAAGATGTCTTAAGCTCTTCTTGTTGGAGCTACGCTGTGAGAGAGAGCATCTCTAATGAACCCAACAGTAGAGACACAAAGCCACACACCAACGTGCACTCACAGAGTTCTATAGAGCATCGACTACTTCCTCCACCACAGAACCCTCCTTGGTCCCGACCGATGACCCACCATAGGGAACCGCCTTAGACACAACTACAGAGAGATAAAGAGCCAATCGCCCACATCGAGCTGGTCCACACCCTCGCAGGAAGCATCATCTGCAAATACAAAGGATACTATACCATCACAATGGGATCCTACCTTGCCACTTCAATCTCTCTATGCTATCTTGAGCAATTCCACATTGTATCTCGCCTAGACATCATTTTGTACTCATCAGCTATATATTGTTCACTATTTATTTTCCATTTAGATAGTCATAGCATTAGATATCAGCTATTTTGGGACATGGAAAATTCCACGAATTTTCAAACATAACATTTTGGTCTCATAGACTGATTTGGTGTAACGGGACGCTCGCGTGATGAGACATGTTTGGCATGAGGGGACGTGTCTGGCATGACAATCGAGTCTGGCGTGACGGACGTGTTTGGCATGAGTGAGGGGAGCTGGCGTGACTATCATGTCCGTCCTACCAGAGGCGGCAGTCTAGCAAGAGCAACAATAACGACAGCAGTCTAACGAGACCGGCATGAGTGCTAACGCGAAGGAGCTACTCTACAGGGTCACGTCTGCACAGGGAGACAACCGTTGTCCTGCAGGGTCACGTCTCTGCATAGGGAGACAGATATTGTCCTAGAAGTTGCAAAGGTATTGGCAGTCGTTTAGGGGTGTCTGTGGGGTCAACGTGGAGCTATCCAATGTATAAATGCAAGCACACTGGGCGGTTGTCTTAGACTGCGAGATGGCAAAGACTATTGATAAAGAAACCAATGGACATGAGACCGAACTTGACACAACCAATCAGGCTAACCACAGGAGGCACTGCATCAGAAGGGCGGTACAAGACCTCCACTAAGGACAAAAAGTTCTACTACAGACAAAACAAAAGGAGAGCTCGTGAAGATGCCACTGCTACAAGTGCCAAACAACGGACAAAGATGCAAAGGCTGATTGCAACAAATGGTTTGGATGACATGAAAGCCCTCATAAGAGCTCAGATTGCAGCAATATGTATGCCAATGATTGACAAGGTGTCAAGTGACATGAATGCAATGCATAAAACATGGGAAAAGGAATTGAATGCTAAAATGGATGCAAACCTGAAAGCATGCATGACGGTGTGTGGCAACATGCAACAAAAAGTCATGAATGACATGGATACAAAGCAAAAACATATGTATGAAAATTTGCAGGAGACATTCAGGAAAAAACTAAGTGTTGCTGTAGAAACAAATAGGAAATCATGCTCTAATGGCTAGGATGATGCAAAAATAAAGAAATCAAGGCCGACTTGCAAATGGATATGATAGATAACTTGAACAAGGTAAGGGACGCTTGGAAAGCAGATATGGATGCATTGAAATCTAATACAAATGCATGCATCCCAGCCAAGCACATGGAGATTGCTGAACTCAAAAGGCAATTAGAGTCATGTAAGAATGAATTAGTGACATACAAGTCAATGACGAATGCACAAACATGCATTGAAATCTAATACAAGTGCACACATCCCAACCAAGGACATGGAGATTGCTGAACTCAAAAGGCAATTAGAGTCATGTAAGAATGAATTAGTGACAGTTCAGCAGGCAATTAGAGTCATGTAAGAATGAATTAGTGACATACAAGTCAATGACAAATGCACAAACATGCATTGAAATCTAATACAAATGCACGCATCCCAGCCAAGGACATGGAGATTGCTGAACTCAAAAGGAAATTAGAGTCATGTAAGAATGAATTAGTGACATACAAGTTAATGGCGGATGCACAAACAGCAATGCCAGATGCACCAAAATTAAAGAAAGAGGTGGAAAGTTTAAAAAAAGACATGCACACATGGGTGAATGTGGTAGAGGGAGCTCAAAAGAAAGTAGAAAATGTTCAGCAAACAATGAACGAAAATGCACAATGGATTGAGGTAGTCAAAAGAAACAAAGGGATGCCTCAGAACAAAGTAGAAATGATGAACGCAACACTAGAGGAGGAAGCAAAGAGAAAACCTAGTACATTGCGTATACATGTGGTGGGGTGGGCTAAAAAAGGAAACCCCCAAGAGGATGCTAAAACACTTTGTGCTAAGATGGGTGCAAACGAGACACACATTATGGATGCTTGGAGAATAGGTGATCCAAATGACAAAAGAGGTCGGATCCTCATGCTGAAATTTGAGGACATGGATAGCAAAAGGGCCTTCTTATCAAAAAGAAAGGCTTTGAAGGGTGAAAAGATTTACCTCGATGAGGATCTCACACCCGCACAGTTAGAGCACAGAAGGGCTAGCATGCCAATAGTATTGGAGGCACATAAAGAAGGCAAGTATGCTATGTATAGAGATAGCAGAGTAGTCATAGCAAAACAGAGATCACAATGATCGTAAGAGGCCTATGAGACATTAAAGATGTCCCTTTGGTATTGTAATGGTTCAATGAGACTTGATGCAGCTTATTTTGAGGATACTTTTCATGGGATAGACATGGCTATGTATACAGAGACACATCAATGTATAAATTCTAGATAACCGGATGTTGTGCCTTACAAAATGGAAGAACGTCTACAGACCTCAACCCCGTAGACCAGGAGGAATCAAGGGGTCAAGTGGGGTAGCTATTCTTTATCGTGAGAGCCTCCAAGTCATGATTCACGTGGTGTCATGAGTTGTGCATGCTAGATATATGTGGGTAAGGCTGAGGATAGGGCACCTGAGGGATCTATATGTCGTAGTATGCTACTTCCCACCTGCCTCTTCAACATTTGCTCCTAGGGAGGGATCACCATTAGAAGTACTACATGAGGATATTATGAGATGCAAGCATTGGGGACATACTACTAGTGGGAGACTTTAATGCTCGAATAGGAAGTGAGCAATCCACCTTTTATGATACTGAACATGAACTGTTTAAGGAATTGGCATTGGATGAACTAGGGCTTGTCAGGACATCTCAAGATAAGGAGGTGATAGCATATGGATCCCATCTGCTAGCTTTACGAAGTGCTCACGGATTGGCTATATTCAATGGCCTATTAACATGGCCGGGAGTGGATGCTTTCACTTGTTGGAACCGCAAAAAAGGTGCCAGCGTTGTGGACTATGTAATGGACTCGCCAGCGTTAATTCCAGAAATTAAGCATTTTGAGATATCTGATAAGCCGATCCGTATAGCAATCCACCATGCGACCCTAAAATTTACTCTAGCATGTCGTCAGAGACAAGAAACATGCACATAGCTACACACATTCCCGTATTATGAATGTCTAGAGCAAACATCACATATCTATAGTGATGCAATACGAGATGGCTTAAGCCAGCTAGACCAACATGAACCACTAGAAGATGTTACTAGATCTCCAGCGAAGGTTTTACATGCTGCAGCTTCAGAGGCATTCCAATGCAAGATGGTGTCACAGGAACCTGAAATTTTGAGATGCTTTAATCTTGCTAGTAGCATTTAATTAAGTTATTAATCAAATGTGCAAGGTTGTTTAGCACATGTGATACACATGGCAGTTATTTCATGGGAACGGGGCAAGGACCCCAAGGATGCAGTGGGTGTTAAAGGCAAAAGTTGTGTTAAGTTATGCCAACTGGGTTTTGGTGATCAGTTGGAGTCAGGTTGGGCCCTAGGACAATTGTTTGGCCATTAAGTGTCAGTGGTGACACTAGGGACTAGCTTTAATTAATTAATTAATGCTAGTCTAAGGGTCAACAAAGGTTGGGAACCACTCCAAGTTGCAAATGGCCTAGCCAATTTCATTACAGATGGGCATGTTTAATTTTGGGAAGGGTCAAAAGGGCTGAAATTAATTTTCAGAATTAATTAATTCTGAAAAATTAATTTAATGGTTGAAAATGCATTAGGAAGGCTGCCACTTGGAAAAACTTTCCCATGCAACTAGGGAGAAGGCTGTTGGAGGGTGGTGGAAGTGGAATGGCAGCCATTCGGAGCTTGGTGGAGGGAGAGGAGGTGATCTGATTTGGCTCTGAGAGGCGACGACGGCTGATCGCGCGCCGCGATAGGACAAGGGGCAGCAAGTTTTCTCTTCCGCCTCAAGAGAGGCGGCGGTAGGAAAGGAGGGCTCACCGGTCGAGCTGGTGTTTTACCCCCCTTTTGAAGTTGTTGGTGCCATCAGATTTGTCATCAGAGCTACGAATCAGAAGATACATCTCAGCTGATTTTCTCTCTTTCTATATCATTCTCTCACCTCCTCCAGTCTATGCAAAAGCATTCTCAGTAATTCCCAGCCATGGGTAGCAGAGTACAGCCAAATTTGGTGGACAGCAAAGAGTTTACTGCTGTAAACCCTAAATTACAGCAGTAATTAGGGTTTAGCAGCCACCTTGGGACCCGTGCCATCAGTCAAAGGCATTGTACACTGAAATCAGCAACGGAAATTCGTGAAATTGTGAGGATTTCAGATGCCAGCCCATCTATTGTGAATTTGGGGCAGCATTTGACCAATTGGGGTTCCATCAAAGCAAGTCTTGGGTGAAAATCAAGGGGCAATTTGCCCGAATGTTTTGCTAATTATTGGAACAGCAAGGGGCTTTTGAATCAGCCAAGGAGATTGTGAAATCTCGGCTTGTAATTTATCCATCAGCAATTGAAATTAAAGAAATACCAAAAGGGGCGCCAGTTTTGGGGCCAACAAGGTGTCCACTGTCCAAGTTTATGAAGATAAAGTGAGCATTTCAGTTTATGTTCATTTGCTAATTGCTGTAATTAAGTGCTTAATCAGGTTAAACCACCCTATCTGAGAAGGAAGGCTGGTTTCATGGTTCCATTGCCGGGATAATCACTCAATCTCTTGATTTGGTGAGCCCGAGGCACCTGATTGCAAGCCAAAGCTTTGTGCTAGTGCTGATTTTTGTGCTCAGCTGAGAAATTACAACAACATGTCTTCATATAGTGAGATGGAATCAAGCAATGATGATGCCTCTCAGTATGGGTATTCTCATGGGAATGAAGGAAATGCAATCCCTAATCTTGGACAAGGCTCTCATGATGGACAACAAGCTGAAAATGTTGTTGTTGGGCAAGATGCAGGACCTTCAAGCCGTCATGAGGTAGATGACCAGCAAAATGAAGAGGAATTCGATGACCAGTTCAAGAATCGGATGAGAACAGCAGCAAATCTCTTTGCTGAATTGGCAAAGGATCCTCAATTCACCCAATTTTTGAATGCTCCGAAGAAGGACAGCAAGGGCAAGAAGAAGAAGTCAACTTCTATACCTTCGGAACAGCAAAATGCACCAAACGTAGTGCCAAATCCTTCACTTGAAGCTCCTAAAGAGGCCAATGAAGCTAAACAGTTGGTACCTATGGGGCAAGGAATGCAAATGCAAGGCCATTATGGAAGTGCCAATCCAATGGATTTTGGACAGCCGGCATGCATGCTATGATGGGGCAGCGAGGATACTTTGGTGGTAGCACGATTTTTCATGCAATGGTTGGCCAAGGGCCACATACGGGAATGCATGGCACAAATCCCTATGGTATGCAGCAGCCAATGCACGGTGTGCAAGGCCCATTGTTTTCGAGTATGGTTGGAAATGTGCAAAACCCTATGTATGGTAGCATTGGCTTGATGCCTGGGGCACAAAGTGGAATGTTTGGCAATGCATCTGCACCCCCGAATGCTTATGGGGCTCAAGGAATGACTACTGGTCATCCAAATGCTTCATTTGGGCTTGGTCATGATGTAAATACAGCAAATACACCCTTTTTGCAGCAGCCAGTGTATGACAACTTGACTCCCAAAGGGCAAGCAAAAGACTATGATGAGGGTGGAAAAGCAGTGAAGTTTGAGTCCTTCAATGGTGCACAAGATAGACTGAAAGCTTTGACCTTCATTTAGCAGTTTGATGCAGCCTATTCAGGGGGAAACTTCACTGAATCCTCTAAGATTCGAAAGGCAGCCACTTTCTTGAAGGGGAATGCACTGCAATGGTGGTCCACGCTCTTTTGATGCAAGGTAGAGCACCGTCAACATGGGTAGAATTCAAGCAAATGTTTGCATCGAATTGGTTGACTAGTACCTTTAAGGTGGACATCATGACAACTTGGAACAAGCTTGATGCTAAGGAATGCAAGAATTTACAGCAATACAATAAGAAGTTTTGGGATGCATTGCTGCCCGTCACTTCTTATCGTGCCGTACCCCTTCATGAGCAAGTGGAAAAATATGTATGTGGGCTGCCCAAAGGAATCAGGGATTTTTGCATAAAATCCACCGTGTCTAGCATGTCTCAACTCATAGAGACTGCTGCTATAGCCGATGCTTTGTTGCTTGGAAAGGATTCGGGCTTCCAAGAGAGCGGGGAGAAGCCGAATAAAAAGTTGTTTAAGGTTGAGAAAAGGGGCATATCTGAAAACCGGCCTGAAAAGAGGCCAAAACAGCAAAGAAAGGGCTCGAAAACATTGGCACAACATAGGGAATTGATGGCTGCAAATAAATGCTTTATTTGTGAACAGGAGGGTCATATTGCAAAGAACTGTCCCAATAGGCAGCAAGCTGCAAAATCAGAAAATCAGGGAGATCCTAAGGGTAAAAGGCCCAAAACATCAGTGGGATTGGTGCCCAATGTTGTTAGTGATCAGCCCAATGATGATGCTACTGAGTTGTGTAGAGCATGGGGCAAAATTAGGGATCAGCATGCATTGATCTTCTTTGATAATGGTGCACAAGCCAACTTCATCTCTACTGACATGGCATCCCGTCTAGGCATCAAAGAGGATGAGATGGGAGCCATGGGGAAAGTTGGAATGGCATGTAAGGGTCATGCAGAACCTGTCACACCACTCATTGGAAAGCTTCGGTTGCACATACAGGGTATGTGGACAACGAAGAGTTTTACATTACTCCACTTGAGGGTTGTGATGTGTTGCTTGGTATGCCATGGTGCCACTGTATGCATGCAGTGATTGATTCATATGCAAAAGAGATCACTATTCAACATAAGGGAAAGACACTCACACTTGATGTAAAGTTGAAAGGTGAATATGTCCCTGTTGTATCTGCAGTGGCTATTTCTAAAGTAATGAAAAATCATCTTTCAGCGTATTTAGTTTTTGCTAAGGATAAGGATGATAGTGAGAATGTTGGGAATATGTCTAAATTAGAAAAGGATCGCATGTCATTTCTGAAAATGTATGCTGATTGCTCAGTCACTTCCAGGGCAGCTACCACCTGAAAGACCCAAAGATCATGGCATAGACCTTATCCCTCGAAGTAGCCCTCCTAATAAACCACCCTATAGAGTCAGTGCAGCCCAACAGGAGGAGATTATGAGTCAGGTAAATGAGCTGAGAAAAAGGGCTGATTCAGCCTAGTTCATCTCCTTTCTGTTCTCCAGTGCTTTTGGTGCAGAAAAAGGATGGCTCATGGCATATGTGCATTGACTATCGTGCTCTGAACAAGATCACGATAAAGAACTACTTTCCCATCCCTCGGATCGATGATGTTATGGATAGATTACAGGGGGCAACAATATTCAGCCGTATAGATTTGAAAAGTGGGTATCATCAGATACGCATTAGACTGGAGGATGTGCCTAAGACAGCTTTCAGGACATCTTTTGGGTTATATGAATTTCTTGTCATGCCTTTTGGACTTACGAATGCTCCTGTCACTTTTAATCAGATGATGGATCGCATCTTTCGGCCACATAGAGCATTTGTGGGTACTTTCTTTGATGACATGATTATCTATTCAAAGAATGAGACGGAGCATAGAAAGCACTTGGACATTGTTTTCAATGAGCTACGTAAGCATAGGCTAGTTATCAATGACAAGAAGAGTAAATACTTTTTGCATGAAATCCACTTCTTGGGACATATTGTATCAGCTGATGGTATTCGTATGGACCCTGCTAAGGTTGAAGCAATACGTTCATGGCCAGCTTTGAAGAATGTTCATGAGATCCGCAGCTTCTTGGGCTTATGTTCTTACTATAGGAAGTATGTACGCAGGTTTGCTGAAATTGCATCTCCATTGCATGCTTTGCAAAAGAAAGATGTGCCATTTAGATGGACAGCAGTGGAAATTTCAGCATTTGAAAAGTTTAAGGAAAAGATGACTTCAAATCCCGTGCTTGTGTTGCCTAATCTAAGGAAGTCATTGGTGGTTCAGTGTGATGCATGTGGTAACAGCATTGGGACTGTCCTTATGCAAGATGGCCGAGTTGTGGCTTATGAGAGCCGAATTCTCCACGGTGTACAGAGGAATTTACAGGTTTATGAGAAAGAGCTCTTGGTTGTAATTCATGCACTGTCTACGTGGAAACATTATTTGTTGGGGGCTAATTTTACAGTGCAGACAGACCATCAAACTTTGAGGTACTTTCTGACGCAAATAAAGTTGTCAGAGAAACATATGAGATGGGCAAATTTTCTCTCTATGTTTCATTTTCAGATTGTACACATTGATGGTAAAAAGAATGTTGTGGCTGATGCACTGTCACGTAAGCCACAAATTTCAGCCGTCACTATGGTTTATCACACTGAGTTGCATGCCATGAAAGAGGAATATGCTGTTGATTCGGACTTTGCTAATGTTTATGATCAGCTTTGCAATAGCCAAAGCCATGAGCATTTTATGCTAAGAGATGGATTTTTGTTGATGCATAGACGACTGTGTGTCACAAAGCAGTTGAGGCCTAGAGTGATCATTGAAAGTCATGCTCCTCCGTATGCAGGACACAGAGGTATTGATGCCACAGTCAAGGCAGTGGAGCATTTCTTTTATTGGCCAGCTTTGAGGCATGATGTAGAGCAGTTTGTTAGGGCATGCATCATATGTCAAAAGGTAAAGCATGATAGGCAAAATATGCCGGGCTTGTTGCAGCCCTTGCCTATTCCAGATAGACCTTGGCAAAGCATTGCTATGGACTTTATCTTTGAGCTTCCTAGAACACCTACAGGGAATGATGGAATATGGACTATTATTTGCAGGTTTAGCAAACAAGCCCATTTCATTCCAATGAGAAAAAAGATAAAGGCTGATCATATGACACGATTATTTATGTAGCACATTTTCAAGCATCATGGTATGCCTGAGTCGATCATCAGTGATCGAGACCCTCGGATAACCAGTCTATTCTAGAAGGGGTTGTTTGAAAATATGGGTACCACGCTGAAATTCTCATCATCCTTCCATCCCCAGACAAATGGTCAGTCTAAGGAAGCAAATTCCACAGTGTTGGATCTTTTGAGGTGCTATGTTTCAGACCACAAGACACAGTGGGAGCAGTATTTGCCATTGGTTGAGTTTGCATACAATAATACAGTGAATAGTTCCATTGGCAAGGCTCCATTTGAGGTAGTTGAGGGTGGCAAGAAGGTTCCACCTATTTTGCACACTAAGGATAAGATCTTTGAGGCTGATCGCTTTGTGGAAAGCTTGGATGCAGCCTATGCAAGGATAAAGTATGCACTTCAGAGGTCACAGGACAAACAATAGCCGGCAGCTGATCGCCATAGACGTGCTTTGCAGTTTACAGAGGGAGATTATGTATTACTGCGTTTCCAAAAGACAAGGCTGAAAAAGATGAAGGGAAGAGAGAGGTCGTATCCGAAGTTAAGCATGAGATACTATGGGCCCTTTCAAGTGTTGGAAAAGGTCAACGATGTTGCATATCGGCTGAAATTACCTCCACATTGGCAGATACACAATGCCTTCCATGTCAGTTTGTTGAGACCTTTTCGTGGTGATGTGCCAGAAGATATATCTGCTGAAATTCAGCCAGAGGTTGAGGAATTAGATGGGATTTTGGTACCCGAGCAGGTTTTGGCACATAAGGAAAGGAAGGTCAGAGGTAAAGTTTCCAGAAGATATTTGGTGAAGTTTCAAAATTATTCACCAATGGATGCAAAATGGATGAAAGAGGATGACTTGACAGACCATCCTCAATTGTTGCAACTTTATCTCGATGCCTTTCAGTTAGAGCCGACTTTGGATCGGGCTTGCTCAGGTTCAGCAGAGCAGGCATCCGGAGCATTGCCTGATGCTCAAGGGGGAGGTAGCACTTCCACTCCACCGGTTTTGGACAGCTCTCGTATGTAGTGGATCTCGGATGTATTCAGCATGCATCCAAGGAACTGTGCTGACAGTATGTCTGCCATGAGGTCACTACTCGGTGTTTTAGTCACTGAGAGATACATGTATATGAGTATGGTTGTTACCGCGGCTCTCAGACTATACTTATGCATGAGTTTTTGGACGAGTTTGGCATAAGTTTTTGCCTCAGTTTTGAGATCAATTTCTGATTAGTGTCAGCTCAGTTTTTGATCAGTTTGAGAACCGTTTATGATCACTTTGGGATCAGTTTTGCATCAGTTTTTGCATCAGTTTCTGATCAGTTTTTTTAACCATCAGCTTGTGATCAGTTTTGAGTCACATTTGCAGCCATTTGTGATCAGTTCTCATATCAGTCCATGATCAGTTTATGATCAGGTCATGCTTAGTTTTTAATGGTTTACAGCTGATTCCACGGACAGCCGCATGTAAACGAATGTCATTGATAGTTTCAGCCATGGTTTATGCTGAGAATATGCTTTACCATGGTTTTGAAGTCAGAACGGTTGAGAAACATGAGTTATGGATGCATCCAATGGTTTCTAGCGACAGTTTTGGACTGTTTTTCAGTTTTTCTATTATGTTATGATCGCTGGAAATTTTCAATAAGTTTTGTGCATATGCAACGGTTTGACAACAGTGGCCAATGTTGTGATGACTGTCATGCCAAATTGAAATTCCAGTGCAATACACTTTTCCTTTGGCCCAATGCAATGCCATCAAGGACAATTGCAAGGTTTTCAAGGGGGAGGTCTGTCACGGGGACGTAAAATTTTGAGATGCTTTAATCTTGCTTTAATCAAATGTGCAAGGTTGTTTAGCACATGTGATGCACATGGCAGTTATTTCATGGGAACGGGCCAAGGACCCTGAGGATAAAATGGATGTTAACGGCAAAAGTTGTGTTAAGTTATGCCAACTGGGTTTTGGTGATCAGTTGGAGTCAGGTTGGGCCCTAGGACAATTGTTTGGCCATTAAGTGTCAGTGGTGACACTAGGGACTAGCTTTAATTAATTAATTAATGCTAGTCTAAGGGTCAACAGAGGTTGGGAACCACTCCAAGTTGCAAATGGCCTAGCCAATTTCATTACAGATGGGCATGTTTAATTTTGGGAAGGGTCAAAAGGGCTGAAATTAATTTTCAGAATTAATTAATTCTGAAAAATTAATTTAATGGTTGAAAATGCATTAGGAAGGCTGCCACTTGGAAAAACTTTCCCATGCAACTAGGGAGAAGGCTGTTGGAGGGTGGTGGAAGTGGAATGGCAGCCATTTGGAGCTTGGTGGAGGGAGAGGACGTGATCAGATTTGGCTCTGAGAGGCGACGACGACTGATCGCGCGCCGCGACAGGACAAGGGGCAGCAGGTTTTCTCTTCTGCCTCAAGAGAGGCGGCGGTAGGAGAGGAGGGCTCGCCGGCCGAGCTGGTGTTTTACCCCCCTTTTGAAGCTGTTGGTGCCATCAGATTTGTCATCAGAGCTACAAATCAGAAGATACATTTCAGCTGATTTTCTCTCTTTCTACAGCATTCTCTCATCTCCTCCAGTCTATGCTCAAGCATTCTCAATAATTCTCAGCCATATGTAGCAGAGTACAGCCAAATTTGGTGGACAGCAGAGAGTTTACTACTGTAAACCCTAAATTACAGCAGTAATTAGGGTTTAGCAGCCACATTGGGACCCGTGCTATCAGTCAAAGGCATTGTACACTGAAATTAGCATCGGAAATTCGTGAAATTGTGAGGATTTCAGATGCCAACCCATCTATTGTGAATTTGGGGTAGCATTTGATCAGTTGGGATTCCATCAGAGCAAGTCCTGGGTGAAAATCAAGGGGCAATTTGCCCGAATGTTTTGCTAATTATTGGAACAACAAGGGGCTTTTGAATCAGCCAAGGAGATTGTGAAATCTCGGCTTGTAATTTATCCATCAGCAATTGAAATTAAAGAAATACCGAAAGGGGCGCCAGTTTTGGGGCCAACAGGGTGTCCACTGTCCAAGTTTATGAAGGTAAAGTGAGCATTTCAGTTTATGTTCATTTGCAAATTGCTGTAATTAAGTGCTTAATCAGGTTAAACCACCCTATCCGAGAAGGAAGGCTGATTTCAGATGGGCTCTACTACAATACGCAGATATACTGCCCCTCAAAATGCTTGGTAAGATGATGAGTATTTGCCCTTGGAATAGCTGTAATCGGTGTTAAGAAGACTGCTAGGGTTTGCACTGAGGACACATAGAGTGTACGACCACGACAGAAACACAAAGACACAGACACAGACACAAAGGGCAAAACTCAAACCCTAAATGCAAAACTCAAAACTGAAACCCTAAGTGCAAAACTCAAAACTCAAATACAAACAGAAGAAGGGAGAGAAAGAACACTTTTCTGAAGTGAATGAATGCTGTAAATGAATGTAAGAGTACAGTGTGCTCAATGGCAGAGCAATGTCGGAGTGTGACATCCACCGAAGACGGATCCCAAGTCTGTGACCACCAGTCAGAGTGTAGGAGTGCTGAATAGTGAATGCAGCACGCTGGTCACCAAAAGGCAGTAGTCTGGAGGCTGGAAACTGGTAAACACAGCAGTGTACCACCGATCAGGGGCTAGAAACTGTGCAATGTGTGCTGTAAACAGCAGGCTGAAACAGTGTCTGAGAGTGTGAGGGCCTGCAATGCAGAAAACACAGGCTGGCTGACCGTGGAGATGATAGACAGCAGGCTGAACAGCAGTCTGGGACAGTTTGGAGTAGTCGCCAGCAGCTGAGAGGTGTCGCCTACAGCAATGGACAGGCTGAAGGTGATGTGGCTGCAGTCGATGATGGCTAGACAGCAGATGGAGGCGGGCTGCAGACTGGAAACTGGGCGCCAACAGCAGCAGAGGGTGTGTGGGCTGGTGTAACCTGCAAACAAGGATGATTGCTGAATGGGAGCAGCATGTCTATCTATAGATGTGGAAGGGTGCCCCAAAAATTAGGGTTTCCACTAAACTTTCTCGAACCGCTCCCCGTTTTAGGGTTTCCATTGAACTCTCTCAAACCGCTCCCCGTTTTAGGGTTTTACTCTAAAAGAGCATTTTTAGTGTGTTTCGGGGCTGTTTAAGAGGCTAATCAACAAGTAATGCATATTCTAGCTCAACAATCAGTTGTGGAGTGCTATAGCACATGGTTGTTAAGTGCTTTTGAAAATTACTTACAGATCTGAAATTTTTGCTTCTACATGGTCATTTATTGCTAGTTGGTACTTCTTTGTACCTTGGTCACTTGTGTGACAGTTTGGGCCTGCGTTTGCTGAGATTCTTGTCACATTTGGGCTGAAAATCATAGCTGGCAGCAGTGACAGCAGTAAGCTCATGCACATTAAGAAGCTTGAAGAAGCACGTAACTTTGCAGTCTGGCAAGAACAATGCTACAATATCATGTTGCAGAAGAAGCAGGCAAAGCCAATTAAGACCAAAGGAGCAAAGCCCGCAGACATGGAACAGGAAGATTGGGATGAGTTAAATGAGCTTGCACGCTCAACCATCGAGCTATCGATTTCTGATGCCTTGCTATTTAACATTGAAGGTTTGGAGTCTACATATACTATTTGGATTCAATTGGAAGAACTATATGCACAGAAGAGTGCCGCAAGCAAAGTGTATTGGCTGAAAAAGCTTATGGATTTTCGTGTGAAAGAGGCTACAGCAATGTCTACTCACTTGAGTGAGTTTAACTCCATTTTCAGCCAGCTAGTTGCTTTGAAGTTCTTGATTGATGAAGAATTTAAGGCTACGTTCTTACTTTGCACTCTTCCAGAGAGTTGGGATACATTCAGTACTGCTACGAGCAATTCTAGTGCGATCCTTTTGTATGCTAATGTAGAGAGTGCTCTACTCATGGAAGAAATGAATCGGCAGAACAATGCATCCAATAAGTCTTCGAGTGCTTCACATACTAGGGGCAGATCACAACAGAAAGGTAAATTGGATAGCAAGGGACGCAGTAAATGACGTGGCAAAGACGTTGAATGCCATTATTGTGGCACGAAAGGTCACTTTAAACGTGATTGCTACAAATGGAAGAAAGAGAAAGGAAAGGGCAAGAAGACAAATAATAGCAAGGAAGAGAAAAAAGAGAGTCAGTCTAAGAAGAGCAGTGTGAAAATTAAAGAGGTGAATGTAGTCACTCATGGCAGTGATAGTGGGAATGACGTACTCTTAATCTCTTCACACTTTGGTGCACATGCATTACTTGCAAATACAGATGATGGCATGCATACTTGGATTCTAGATTCAGATGTTTATTTTCATGTCACCCCTCAACGTGAGTAGTTCTCTACCTATATAGGGGGTCGACATGGTGTTATTCATCTTGGGGACAACTATGCATGTGACATTGTAAGTATTGGCAGTGTGCATTTGCAGTTTCAGAATGGTTCTGTCTTCACACTTCAGCATGTACGGCATATACCTCAACTCTATGAGAGTGGAGGTCAGGATCAAAGCTCAGCACAGAAAACAGTAGACAGTAGAGAGTGAAGCATGACACCCAATGCAATAGACTGAAAGAGTGTAAACTGAAAGTACAAGGTATAACCCTTAAACCTTAGGGTTGTAGCGGATATTCACACCCGAACACGGTAAGTGCCTGAAAGTGTGTGTCATAAGCACATACAAAATAATACCATAAGTCTAGGGGAAAAACCTCTCCTACCGAGAGTAAAAAGTGCCCCAGTGTCCTATTGATCACCGACACTCCGATGTGAGCGTAGGCGTAAGTGAGGCATGAGTGAAATACCCAACAAACCCCCCTGGAGTGAAGAGTGATCAAGTGTACAAGGATCATCCGCCACCAAAGGAGATCAAATTTAAAGCATGGAGAAATGCTTCAAATTTTTCACGAGGAAGAGCTTTGGTGAAGATGTCTGCCACATTACTGGTGGTAGGACAATAGACAAGGCTGATATCACCTGCATGTAGCCTCTCTCTGACAAAGTGATAATGTATCTCAATGTATTTCGTGCGTGCATGAAACACTGGGTTCCGTGCCACTGCAATGGCACTCTGGCTATCAGTGAACAAAGGAGTAGGCGTCGTAGCAGATACATCCAGATCAGCAAGCAACCGTCTAATCCATACGCATTCAACTGTGGTAGTGAAAGCTGCCTTGTATTCAGCTTCACATGACGATATGGCAATAGTGGACTATTTCTTACTAAGCCAAGATATGCAAGACAAGCCAAGAAAGAAACAATTGCCACTAGTGGAGTGACGTGAATCATAATCACTAGCCCAATCAGAATCACTGTAAGCATGTAATTGCAGTGGTCCCCCCTTGGCATAAAGCAATCCAAGAGATCTAGTACCCTGGAAGTAACGGAAGGCACGCTTAATAGCTTGCCAATGTGACATACTTGGCTGATGCATATATCTGCTCAGGGCTGAAACTGCAAATTGTATGTCTGGCCTAGTGTTGCATAAGTAAATAAGACATCCAACTGCTGGAGCATATATGTGTATATCAAATAAATCACTGTCATCATGTAATGACAATTTAAGTCCGGGTTCCATTGGTGTACAAACTAGCTTGCAATCCTGTAAGCCAAACTTCTCAAGAAGTTTACCGATGTATCTTGATTATGATAACCCAATACCTCTAGCATCATGTATGAACTAAATGTCCAAGTAATAATGCAAAGACCCGAAGTTTGACATGTCAAAAGTTTGCTGCAAATTTTGTTTAAATGCTAAAATCCGATCAGCATGTGTCCGTGTAAGCAAGAGATCATCAACATAAAGACAAATGATCAGCATGGATCCCCCCTCTTTACATACGTAAAGGGTAGACTAAGATGAGCTGTTTATGAACCCTTGGCTAAGCAAGAAAGCATCTATCTTTGCATACCAAGCTCTAGGAGCTTGTTTCAAACCATACAAAGCTTTTTTCAGCTTGCATACCAAGTGTTCCAAGCCCTCAACTGCAAAACCAATGGGCTGCTGTACATTGTCAGAAGTGGAGCAGCGGTGAAAGCATAAACATGTGCTGAAATAAACTGCTGAAACACAAGACAAAAAGAGAAAAGAAAGAACACGATACAGATGAGAACTCAGATGTCTGCACGGGAAATGGAATCCATATATCTGAACACGAGACAGTCGCATACAACAGTGAGTCACTGGCTGCGTGGGCACTGGCACTGGCTCCTCTCTCCACAGAGTCTGCAGATGGTGAAGATGAAGTGACTGACTGAGGAGGAGCCACTGAGTATAAATAGGCTGAAAAAGTGGGGAGCAATAATGCTGGTCAGACAGCATTAAAGCTGGCCGACTAGTGCATAAAAATGCCCCACTGGCATAAAATGCCACACTAGAAAAATACCTAATAAAAATGCCCAGCCCACATCAAGCTCAGACTCACACATGAGCTGACAAATACTCTGCTAACACCCTCTCTCAGATCATGAGTGATCTGATACAATACAAGAGTACAATGAAAAGGGATCAGAAACTATATAACATAGAACCACCAAGTAGAACCATGGATACCCAAGCAGTGGGTGATCAAGCCACCACCAAGGTGCCTCGGAGAGAACCTGATGTCGATGTCGATCGTACCAAACACCTGAAAATAGAGAAGATCATAGCATGTCTCTGGGTCCATCACCAATGTCTCGCAGTAGCATACAAGACCAGCCTGTCAAAAATGCCTCTGAACATATGTGACCATGGATTTCCCGCCTTTGGCCAGACCGCCAAAGTGTCCCCTCATGTGAGCTCCAGACGAAAGCCTCCCGCTCTCTGTCAGATAACCAGCTCAGCATGAACCTGGATGTCAATCCCAGCTCCAGGATTTGATTCCACCAGACTGAAGTCGATGCGTCAGGGACGTCCCTCTCTGGAACCTGTGCACCTGTATAAAAGTATAGATGAGGCGCGGCTGCCCCATCTGAACACCCGCTCACACTCCCTCTCTGGCACAAGAGAGTCGTGAGGAATGACCTCATCACCACCACTAGAAAGCAGCCGAGGAAGGGGCCACCAAGCCCTTCCCGCGATCCGAAGAAGAGGATCCCTTCCGCGCCTTGGACTTCACCTTGGTCGGAGGATCGGAGTCGGAGTCTGATGAAGGAGAGGACTCATCGGTAGAGTCAGCATCCCGCTTCGTCTTCTGCTCCTTCTTCCTGGAAGCCGCTAACTTCTTGCAATCCTTCCGCAAATGTCCCTTCTTGCCACAGTGGTAACACTGGGCCTTCGACTTCTTCTTCCCGTCACCCCTCTCTGAAGCTACATAAGCCTCACCTCCATAATGTGCCGGAAGCCGCCCCTGTAATCTCAAGGATGCCTCATGCTCAAGAAGCATCGAGGTCATATGTGTAAAACTGACAGGAGTCGATGATGTCTGCGCCCGCAAAGCATTGGCCACTCCATCAAACTCCGGGGGGAGCTTGTAGAGGACCGTCCCGACAAGATGCACCTCGGGAAGAGCAGATTGCATGTGCCGAAGCTGGTCCTGTACCTGCGTAACACGAAGAAGAAAAGACTGAATAGTATCTTTCGGCTCAAACTTCATCTGCTGGAGCTGGCCATAAAGTGTGACGGCCCGCATGGTGGAAGGTGCCTCGTACATCTGCTGCAACTTCTGCCATACTTCAGGAGATGTCCTACAGGAGGTAACCGCCGGTAAGACCGCTTTAGAAATACACCGAAGCAACGCCGAGTAAGCACGGGCATCGTCCGAGTCCCATGTGAGCACCGCTTCCTCATGATTGTCCTCATCAAAGTCTTCAGAAAGAGGAAAAGGACGGAGAGAACGAGGAGTAGCTCCACAGACGATGTACCATAACCGCTTCTGCACAAACCAAGCTTTCATGACAGCACTCCATGTGAGATAATCAGGTCCATGTAACTTATCATCAGTGAAAGTGCACGGAGGAGCCATATGGAGAGGATAAGAAGAGAAGTAATTTAGAGAGGAAACACAGCCAAAACACAAGCACAGACTACAGAAAAAGAGAGTTCACATGCAAGAGAACCCAAAATCTGATCAATAGAAGACAAAATCTGCTGCAGAAAGTCAAAAAATCAGTCAAAAACTACCAAAAACAGCAAAAACGGCCTGAAGTAACAGTCACCCAGCCACGAGAGACGCTGAATCAGCAAAACGCAGACTGTAAACTGCAGAAAAACAGGTAGAAAACTGTCGCCAGCAGTTGCAGATGAAAAACGCAGGCAGCAGAGGGTGTGTAGGCAGCAGAGGGTGCGGAGGCAGCAGGCGATGGCAAAACTGCAAAAAACGCAGGCTGAAAACAGCCCCAAAACAGGTCGCCTGGCTGCAACAGCAGTCGTCTGATCAGCAGGGGTACAAAACAGTCCTGAAATCAGCAATAAAACACAGCAGAAACACAGATCCTGAAAACTGATACCATGTCAGAAGTGGAGCAGCGGTGAAAGCATAAACATGTGCTGAAATAAACTGCTAAAACACAAGACAAAAAGAGAAAAGAAAAAACACGATACAGATGAGAACTCAGATGTCTGCACGGGAAATGGAATCCATATATCTGAACACGAGACAATCGCATACAACAGTGAGTCACTGGCTGCGTGGGCACTGGCACTGGCTCCTCTCTCCACAGAGTCTGCAGATGGTGAAGATGAAGTGACTGACTGAGGAGGAGCCACTGAGTATAAATAGGCTGAAAAAGTGGGGAGCAATAATGCTGGTCGGACAGCATTAAAGCTGGCCGACTAGTGCATAAAAATGCCCCACTGGCATAAAATGCCACACTAGAAAAATACCTAAAATACCTAATAAAAATGCCCAGCCCACATCAAGCTCAGACTCACACATGAGCTGACAAATACTCTGCTAACATACATATACTTCCTCATGAAGTTCCCCATGTAAAAATGCAATTTTAATATCCAACTGATGCACAATCCATCCATAATGAGCAGCCAAAGCAACCATAGACCTGATGGTCGTCATACGGGAGGTAGAAGCAAATGTCTCCTCATAGTCAATGCCTTTTTCTGTGCATAGCCTTTAGCTACAAGCCTTGCCTTGTATTAGTCAATGGATCCATCTGCATTCCGTTTCAGCTTGTAGACCCATTTTGTTCCAATGGCTTTCTTCCCAAATGGCAAAGACACCAAATCCCATGTTTGATTCTTAGTGATAGAATCCAATTCAGCTTTCATTGCTGCCATCCAATGCACACTCTGTTGTGCATCTTCAAAACACTCAAGCTCCTCATCATCGAAGGTGTTTGCGGCCATAACGAACTCCATGGTATGTGCAGTATCATGCATACGAGCTTGCCTTCTAGTACGACCAGCCATGGGTGCATCCAAATGACTATCTTTCATAGTCTGTAAATACCATCTAGGCATTTGTCTTGCCTCCTAACTGTGCATAAGTTCTTGCTGAATTTCAGTTTCAGCACTTTGCTGAATATTCAGATCAGCCAATGGCTGATTTTCTGCATTTTCCAAAGGAGTAGCTGGCTGAACATTGAGTTCACTAGCTGAAACTCCTGCTGAATCACCAAATGTAATGGGCAGCAGCCCTTCAAATACATCACGGGCAGCCTAATATGTATCTAAACCAGCCAAGGACAATTCTGATTTTTCATCAAATAGTACATCCCTACTAACAAACACCTTTTTAGAAACAGGATCATAGAGTCTATAGCCTTTGCACTCATTGCTATATCCCATAAAAATGCATTTAACAGCCTTGTTATCCAACTTTTTCTTGAGTACCTTTGGAATATGTGCATATGCAAGGCACCCAATGGTACGAAAGTGTCCAACAGAAGGTGTCTGGCTGTTCCAAACCTCAAAAGGTGTAATTTTCTTCAATGCTTTGGTGGGGCATCTGTTCAAAACACGGCAAGCACACATGACGGCTTCCATCCAGAAACTGTGAGGCAAGCTCTTTGCCTTCAACATACATCTGGCCATCTCCATGAGTGACCGATTTATTCTTTCTACAACCCCATTCTGCTGTGCAGTATAAGCAGTAGTGTACTGACTGATGGACAATGCCCTTCTACTTCAAAAAAGAATTCAGCATAGAGGACATGTATTCTTTCTACAACCCCATTCTGCTGTGCAGTATAAGCAGTAGTGTACTGACTGATGGACAATGCCCTTCTACTTCAAAAAAGAATTCAGCATAGAGGACATGTATTCCCCCCCTCGGTCCGAACGGAGAGTCTTAATTTTACAACCAGACTGGTTTTCAACAAGTACAAGAAAAGCCAAGAATGCATCATACACTTCTGACTTTTTGACCAAAGACTAGACCCAGCAAAATCGAGTAAAGTCATCAATAAAAGTCACGAAATAGTAACATCCTCCCAATGACTTTGTCTGCATAGGTCCACATACATTTGAATACACTAACTGCAATCTAGCTGTTGCTCGAAAAGCACCATCAAGGGGAAAGGAAAAACGATGCATTTTCCCCAAAATACATCCTTCGCATAAGTGCTTAGGAGGTCTCTCCGTTAGAGGTAATCCATCTAGCATCTGCGTACGTTGTAAGAGCATCAAGCTGCCAAAGTTCACATGCCCCATCCTAGCATGCCATAACTCTGCCTGTATCATAGCAGGAGTAAGAGTGGATGCCAAGTACGCTGACTGATCAACTGAAAGAGAATCCAACTCGTATAACCCATGACATAAAGTGCCTGTCAAGACCAAATTCATGTGTTCTTTGTCTCTCACCATGCATCGGTCATCATCAAATGCGACCTGCAATCCACAACGTGCCAAAGAAGAGATAGAGAGCAAATTCTTCTTTATGCCTGGCATAAATAAAGCATCCTATAGGCGGAGAATAGAGCCATCAATGGCTGTGAGCACAATCTCCCCAATACCTCTAACAAGGTATGATGCATTGTTGGCACACTGTACAGAGTTGCCAACTGGAGCTGCATGAACAGATGCAAATAAATCTCTGCGAGATGTAATATGCCTAGAAGCACCACTGTCAAAAAACCAAGTGACTGCATCCTCAGTAGAGCTAAATGCTCGATCTGCCCAAGAGGTGTCATAACTGCATGTGTAAAAACAATAGTCCCTGTCTGCAACAAAGGACGCGGACTCAGTAGCAGTGTAAGGAGCATCAGAAACAGACATTCTTGACTCCTTTTTCTTCTCTTTGACAATGCGCTTTCTGCACTCAGTGATGTAGTGGCCTGGCTTCTTGCAATAATGGCATTTTTCCTTTTTGGCTTGCGTGCCCCCTTATTTTTTGTTTGTCTGGGATGTACCAGAAGTCCCAGAACTCTGCGGAGCATTCTTCACTTGGCTGCCTTTGCCTTTCTGTCTAGCCATAATAGCCCGCTCAGAGGCTATAGCATCCACACCACTATTCCTCTGTGTTTGCTATGGCATTTTTCCTTTTTGGCTTGCGTGTCCCATTGTTTTTTGTTTGCCTGGGATGTGCCAGAAGTCCCAGAACTCTGCGGAGCATTCTTCACTTGGTTGCCTTTGCCCTTCTGTATAGCCATAAAAGCCCGCTCAGAGGCTATAGCATCCACACCACTATTCCTCTGTGTTTGCTCCTCCTCTAGAAGCAAATTGACTAACTAAAGAAAAGTGATTGGTTGCGCGGCAATACTCATTGTGAGGTTTAAGGCCGTATGAAAAGCTAAGTACGAAGGAGGTAATGAGTTCAAAGTGGTGGATATCATCTGTGCATCCGAATAGTACTCATCAACATTCATGAGTTGCTCTCCCAAGTCCTGAATTTTATTCAAGTGATCCTAAATAGAATCACCTTCATCCATTTTCAATGTCTCTAGCTCTTTCTTTAGGAAAGAGATGCGAGTCTCATTCTTGCCTGTAAACATCTGCTCCAAAGTTAGCCAAGCTTCTCGTGAAGAAGCTGCTGAACGAATGTGGGGGATTATTGACCGTTGAACTGCCAATGCAATCAGGGACAAAGCCTGTGCATCCCGTGTATCCCATGCTTTTTGAGCTACTGTTCTTTGGGGAAGTGGCTGAAGTGGAGCAAGCTGAGATACCCATGGTGCATGTCCTTCTGGAGGAGAAGTAGCTGGAGCCACAACTCCAGGACGAGCTTCTTCTCCACTCACATAATCCCAAAGATTTTGGGCCACAAGTACATTCTTCATCATGAAGGACCAAAGTGAATAGTTATTTACATCCAATCTGTCCTCCTTGGATACATAGGTGAAAACATCTCCTCCCTGATTTGCCACGATTTTTCAATTACCGAAAATGCAAGAGAGCAATGTCGAAGCAGAACTTCACTGGAAATCTGAAAATTTCCAGAAATTGCAGTAAATAACTTTCTGCAATTAGTGTACAGAGGTGCACTCTGTCAAAACTGTCTGTTATGCACGCAGTCCAACATGCAATCAGTGTTCAGCAACACTGTACCAGCAAAATCCCCAAATTTTGCTTGTCTCGGGTTTGTCAAAGCAATCTGTCAATGACTGTAACTACAGTGCATATCCAAAGTTCCCAGAAAACATAAAAGCCCCAAAAAAATTTGATGACTGTGTCCAGAAATTGCATTTAATGTGTCCCAAACACGCTTCTGAATGTTGTGCCTATTGCGTAAGAACCCTTGCTTGCAGAAATTGCAAGAGATTAAAAAATTTTTAAAATACCAGAAAAAAACGCAGAGCCGTCAGGCACCCTTCGACGGGTACGGGTTGACTGGTGTCAAGCGTCGCAGGCAAGCTGACGCGCAGCGCTGGCGACTGACAGGTTACGAGCAGCGCAGCAATGGCGTGTCGTGGCGTCTGACAACTGACGGCTGACGTGGCATCTGACGGGCAGGCAGCGTGACTGATAGTCGGGGCGTGCAACAGTTAGCGGGGCGTACAACAAGCGAGGGCTAAGGCAGATAGCGACTATTTTATTGGATGTCTGGTGGCTGTTTGACGACTGCTGACGGGCAGCACTGGCGAGCTGGATACTGGCGGGGCAACACCTAACGTCTGGTGCTTCAGACTGAGCAGAGAGTCCCGAATGCTGAACGGAGCTGAGCTCAACAGAGCCAATGCAGCTCTGATACCAAATGTGAGAGTGGAGGTCAAGATCGAAGCTCAGCACAGAAAATAGTAGATAGTAGAGAGTGAAGCATGACACGCAATGCAATAGACTGAAGGAGTGTAAACTGAAAGTACAAGGTACAACCCTTAAACCTTAGGGTTGTAGGGGGTGTTCACACCCGAACACGGTAAGTGCTCGTAAGTGTGTGTCATAAGCACATACGAAATAATACCATAAGTCTGGGGGAAAAAACCTCTCCTACCGAGAGTAAAAAGTGCCCCAGTATCCTACTGATCACCGACACTCCGATGTGAGTGTAGGCGTAAGTGAGGCGTGAGTGAAATACCCAACAAACTCAAGAAGAGCTTGATTAGCACAGGGCAGCTAGATGATGATGGATTTCATACCACCTTTGGTGATGGGAAATGGAAGATCTGTAAGGGATCTAGAGTGAATGCCAGAGGTTATAAAAGTAATACCTTGTATCCTCTCCATGTATCTAGTGTGAGTGACCATGTTGTTGCCATGACCGAACAGCCAAGTGTTTCTTTGTGGCATGGCTGGTTGGGACACACGAGTCAAACTGGAATGAAAGTGCTCTCTCGTTTGGGTTACTTACCTAGTCTTCGTTATGGTGATTTTGAGCATTGTGATCATTGTATTTATGGTAAACATACACAGACGTCTCATAAAAAGTCTCTTTCGTCGAAATTCTCTCCTCTAGAGTTAGTACACTCCAATGTATGTCAAATGCCAGGATTATCTTTAGGGGGGAAAGAAATATTTTGTCACCTTTGTCAATGATGCTACACGGAAGGTATGGGTTTAGCCCATTCGTAGCAAGGACGAAGTGCTTGGCAAGTTTCAAAAATTCTTGAAATTGGTTGAAAATGAAACTGATAAGACACTTAAGTGTCTTCGCTCTGCTGATGGTGGGGAATATGTGTCCAAGGCCTTTCAGGCATTTTGTGAAAGCAAAGCGATAAACAGAGAGTTGTTAGCGATCAGTTGCCTGGTCGGACTGCACAGTCCACAGTCCAATCGGACTGTACAGTTGGACTGCCACATGGCAGTCCGATCTGCTGCAGTACAATCGGCTGCATTTAATGCAGCCGACCTGCATATTTTGGCGCCCAGGTTTTTGGCTATTTATAGCCGATTTTTCCAGCAGTCTCCTACATTCTTTTGCTCGCAGATTACAGGCTGGTAGCTCGCGCAGATTCCGTCTCTGTTCGTAGATTTCAGACAGGAGATCGTGCAGACTGCAGCGGACTTCGAGGTGAACAGCAGGTTGCATCGTCGAGGTGGGGACACGCGGTCCAACGCACTGCGCCTGTATATATATCTGCATATCTTTGTATACAGTACACTTTATACAGCAGATCTTCATCTTCCACTGTCTCTCTCTCTCTCTCTTCTCTCTCTCTGCATTCTCTCTCTCTCAATCCTACGCTTCCGCACCGCTGCACTCTGACATGGTATCAGAGCAATGTTGGAGGGCTGACTGAGTGCAGAACCAACCTGAAGAGGAGTTTCCATCGCGACACAAGGCTGCGTTTTCAGCGTTTGAGGGCAGGCAGGAGGGCTGCGCCTCCAAACAAGGCTGAAGATAGCGTGGGCGCGTGGGAAAGGAGTCCAAGTGGTGAATTTGCTGCTGTTTACTGCTACTTGACGAGGAGGAAGTTTGAGTTTTCAGCTTTCAAGTGCAGGTTTTGCTTTTTCATCGCCTCCGGCGGGTGAAGAAGTTTCGAGACGCGGAAGAGCCCTAGCAGGCTGAGCTTTCATAGTCAGAGGGGGCTGCTTTTGCGTTTGTGAAGGCATTACAGGTGAAGATGTCTACAGAGATTGACTTGGAGTTCCAGACGATTATGGACCGGAAGGTGCCCGTCTTACCGGCTCTTCCCGCAGATCAGAAGCTCGATGGCGACAATTACCGCATCTAGCACGTGATGATGTTGGCCATCCTTGAGTCCTACGATTTCGCGGAGCTTGTACAGGAGGAGATCGACTGGCCCTCGGTGAGAGATGAGTCCAAACTCTCTTCTGATGCTCGTGCGGAGTTGGCCAATGCACAATCTCACTGGGACAAACTGAATGCCAGGATTCGTTCCTTTCTTTTTCTGTCTTGTACTACAGCCGTGATAGCTCACACCGAGCACTTGACGGTGGCTCGAGAGATATGGCTAGAGCTTGATCAGATGTATAACAGGATGACCCTTATGAAGCGGGTTTCTTTGGAGGTGCAGATGCGGACCTTGTCCGTGAACAAGTCTTCTTCGTTGCGGGAGCACATCAACAAGCTTAGACAGCTTCAGATGCAGGTTCAGAATGCGGGGAAGCCGATTTCCTCCGAAGACATGGCGATCACACTCTTGTCCCAATTTCCGCCACGATTCGGTGGTTTCTACTCTGCCCTCATTGCTTCGGGGCAAGAGTCCACTCTTCGGTGGGAAGAGTTGGTTCCTATGGCCTTGGACCAAGAGGAACAACTAAAGGGACAGAATGCTTCCAAGTCGGAGGCACTGACAGGTCAAGCCTCTCAGAAGAAGGGGAAGGACCAAAAGAAAAAGAAGGGGGATAACAAGTCAAAGAAGGACAAGGACAAGGACAAAGAATCCACATGCCATATTTGTGGAAAGACTGGCCATTGGAAGAAGGATTGCCCTGACAAAGACAAGAAGGACACCAACAAGGACACGAAGGATTCTGGAGCGGTGGCTGCACCCTCATCAGCTGCATTTCTTCATCTAGCTGTCATTGAGGACTCTATACCGAATGCTTCTGATGCTGCGATGACAGCTCCCCAGGCTCGCGAGTGGATCGTTGACAGTGGTGCCTTCCGGCACATGACTCCTTCATCAGATGGTGTTGCCCAGCTGCGACCTTCGCGTGGGCAGATTCTCATTGGAGATAGCTCTTCGGTGTCTATTGCAGGTCAGGGTGAGATGCAGCTTATTCCAGATGGACGTGGTGGTACCCATACCTCAGAGGTCTTGCATGTACCAGGTTTAGGGTATCATCTACTCTCAGTTCATAAGATTTGTTCCCTTGGACTTTTGGTGGAGTTTGACAGTGATTCGGTGCGAGTCCTTGATCATGGGTCTAGGAAGGTTCTCTCATCTGGATATGAGGAGAACGGCATCTACAAATTGAAGTCTTCCACCCCCCTCTCTACTCTTCTTCTTACCTCTCAGACACAGTCAGCGCTATGGCATGCTCGGTTTGGTCACCTTAACTATGATTATCTTCGGAGGGCATCATGTGGACAGCTGGTGAGGGTTGCTGGACATAGTGGTGAGCCAGCAGCCATGCGTCTCCTGCATTCGTGGGAAACAGCATACGGATGCGATTCCCAACAAAGCTTCGTGGCGGTCTACTTCACCGATGGAGCTTGTATCTATGGATCTTTGTGGCCCTATGAGGAACGAGTCCTTGCGAGGGAGCTCGTACTTCATGTTGATCGTCGATGACTATAGCAGGATGACATGGGCCTATTTTTTGGCATTGAAGTCAGAAGCTTTCTCCCACTTCAAGGATTGGCTTCTCTTTGAGGAGAACCGATCAGGCCGGAGATTGAAGACCTTGCGATCCGACAAGGGTGGTGAATTTGTTTCTAATGAGTTTGCTCATTTTTGTGCAGACAAGGGTATTCACCAGGAGTTTGCTAATACCAACACTCCTCAAGAAAATGGCATTCTTGAACGGAAGAACCGAAGTGTGATCGAGATGGCGCGCACCATGATGGAGCACCGACAGACACCTCAGTTTCTGTGGGCCGAGGCTGTGGCTACTGCAGTCCACATCCTTAACCGATCCCCCACTTCGGCCGTTGATGGGATGACACCTTTTGAGGCTTACTTTGGGAGTACGCCCGATGTTTCTTATTTTAGGGTTTTTGGGTGTGATGCCTATGTTCACATTCCCAAGGCTCATCGTGATAAATTTGAAGCAGCTTCCCGAAGACAAGTGTTTGTTGGCTACAGCTCTCAGTCCCAAGGCTATCGTTTGTATGATCCCGTCAAACGGGATGTATACACCAGTCGAGATGTGCGGTTTGTGGAGGTTCCGGCCATAGCAGCGGGTGAGGAGCATCCCGTTCTTGGAGATCTAGGGGAGAGTTGGGCTCCCGCGACAGTTCCTTTGGAGCCCGCGCCTTTTGATTCTGATTCTGTTTCTGATACAGAGTCTACTGTTCCACCGATCACCCCCGAGGAGTTACCACCGGTGGATATCCCAAAGTCTTCAGCTGATGGAGAGAGACGAGGAGAGGTCCGGCCTCCTCCTCGTTGGGCCCGTGACACACTCCGTGATTCAGGGATCGAGGGGATTCCTGAGAAGTGGGGACCGCAGGATGGTCCGCGGCGGTCACGGCGCCACCAGGCACATTCTATGGAGCTTGTTTGCTCTAACTATTGTTTGATGACCCGTGTTATGCAGGATCGAGAGCCCATCTCCGTGAAGGAGGCTTTACAGTCCGCACCATGGAAGAAAGCTATGGAAGCCGAGTTGGAGGCTATTGAGAGGAATGGCACTTGGTCACTCGTGCCTCGCCCCCCGAATAAGAAGGTGATTGGCATCAAATGGGTCTTCAAGACCAAGTACCTTAGTGATGGTTCTTTGGACAAGCACAAGGCTCACCTTGTTGCTAAAGGTTTTGCACAGCGCCCAGGGATTGATTGTCATGATACTTTTGCTCCCACTGCTCGTATGGCGACTATTCGAGCTGTTCTTGCCTTGGCTGGCCATAGGAGATGGCCTGTCTACCAGTTGGATGTGAAGTCGGCCTTCCTCAATGGTGATTTGAAGGAGGAAATCTACGTAGAGCAGCTTCCTGGCTTTGGATCTTCAAATGGGAAAGTCTACAGGTTGAAGAAGGCCTTGTATGGCCTCAAGCAGGCTCCGCGTGCATGGAACGAGAAGATTGATTCGTTCCTTCAGCCACAGTTGGGATATCGGCGTTCTAAGGCCGATCCGCAGCTTTATATACACACTTTTGAGGCTGGTTGTGTGCTTTTTGTGTTGTATGTTGATGATTTGATTATCACAGGTGATCATGCACAGAAGGTCCAAGAGACGAAGGCAGCTTTACATCGGATGTTCGAGATGACGGACTTGGGTCTACTCCATTTCTTTTTGGGCCATGAGATTTATCAATCTCAGAGGGGGATTTTCATCTCTCAGCAGAGATATGTACAGGAGCTCTTGGTTTCTTTTGCGATGGAGGATTGTCGGACCCTTTCTACTCCTATGGATCCGAACTGGAAGGCCACTTCCCATTCCGCTTCTCCCATGGCGGATGCTTCCCACTATCGTCAGTTGATTAGACCATTGACTTGGCTCCTCAACACTCATGTTGATCTTTGTTTTGCTGTTGGGCTCTTGGCATTATGAGTGAACCTCAGACGGTGCATTGGCAGGCTGCTCAGAGAATACTTCGCTATTTGAGGGGGATGACTGATTTAGGGATTCAATATTCAACAAGCACAGGTGGTTCAGATCTTGTTCTTGCAGGTTGGAGCGACTCCGATTGGGCCGGTGATGTGGACCATAGGCGGTCTACTACAGGTTATTGTTTTACCTTGGGTGCAGGTGTTATCTCATGGAGTAGCAAGAAGCAGCCCACGGTAGCCCTTTCGTCCACAGTCCAGTCGGACTGTACAGTCGGACTGCCACGTGGCAGTCCGACCTGCTGCAGTACAGTCAGCTGCATTTAATGCAGCCGACGTGCATATTTTGGCGCCCAGGTCTTTGGCTATTTATAGCCGATTTTTCCAGCAATCTCCTACATTCTTATGCTCGCAGATTACAGGCTGGTGGCTCGCGCAGATCCCGTCTCTGTTCGCAGATTTCAGACAGGAGATCGTGCAGACTGCAACGGACTTCGAGGTGAACAGCAGGTTGCATCGTTGAGGTGAAGACACGCAGTCCAGCGCACTGCGCCTGTATATATATCTGCATATCTTTGTATACAGTACACTTTATATAGCAGATCATCTTCCACTGTCTCTTTCTCTCTCTTCTCTCTCTCTGCGTTCTCTCTCTCTCAGTCCTACGCTTCCGCACCGCTGCACTCTGACAAGAGCTCACTACCCCTCATAATCCACCCCAAAATGGCATTGCAGAGAGCGTATGAATTGAACCATACAGAATAAGGTTTGTACAATAGTGTCTCATGCCGCATTACCCCATGGTTTTTGGGTAGAGGCTATTATGACAGCCATACACGTGATTAATCGGTCATCAAACAGGTCTTTGGGAGGCAGGTTCCCCAAGAAGCGTGGTCGGACAAGCCACCTTCATATGCTCACCTAAAAGTGTTTGGCTGTGAGGCTTTTGTGCACATTCGTAAAGAAAAACACAACAAACTTGAGCCAAAGTCCTGCAAATGCATTTTCCTAGGATATGGTGACGAGGGTGAAATTGGGTATAGATTGTGGGATTCTGAGAAAAGGAAAGTAGTACGCAACAATGATGTTATCTTCCGGGAAGATCGTCTGCATAGACAGCCCGAAAAGACTGAGGAGGTCCGCAGGGTTGTATTCTGAGAAGAAATACCTTTTGGACAACAAAATGTGCCCGCTATACAGCCTCAAATACCTACTGTAAATGAACCTGTAAATGCAGAAAATAATGCTGGAAATGATCAGTCAGCTATTGCCCATGATAATGAGCCACTATACGTATAAGACAGCAAGTTGTTAATGCTGATTTGCAGGCTGAAATGCCAGGACAGAAAGCTAAAAAATGCTCAACAGCCAACAAACAATGATCATTGGGTTAGTAGATCATCTAGGGCTACTGGAAAACCTGATAGATTCAATCCTGGTACAAACAATGTGGCTAATTATGTCATGTTGACAAATTGTGGTGAACCGTCTTGCTTCAAGGAAGCAATGGACGGACACAACAGCAAGAAATGGTATAAAGCCATGTTGTCAGAAATAGAATCTCTTGAAAAAAATGAAACTTGGGACTTCGTGCAATTGCCTAAAGGCCAAAAAACGCTTCCATGCAAATGGGTTTACAAGATGAATGTCACTTCTGGTTCCTCACCAAAGTACAAAGCAAGATTGATTGCGAAGGGGTACAAGCAGGAACATGGAATTGACTTTGATGAGATCTTCTCTCCTGTAGTCAAGATGACTACATTGAGAACCATTTTGGGCTTGGTTGCAGCTGAAGATATGGAGCTCATACAGATGGATGTAAAGACCATGGAGATCTGCATGAAGATATATATATGCAGTAGCCTGAAGGGTTTGTGGAAAAAGGGAAAGAGAAGATGGTATGTAAACTCAAAAGGAGTTTGTATGGGCTGAAACAAGCACCAAGAGAATGGTATCATAAGTTTGATATATTTACGCAATCTCAAGGTTTCCATAGAAGTCAAGTGGATCATTGCTTGTACACCAAGAAGACAGCAGATGGCAGCCTGATATCTTGGTTCTGTATGTTGATGACATGTTGATTGCTGGCAGGGATACTCATGCCTTGGACTCACTGAAACAAAATCTTCATGGCAGCTTTGATATGAAGGATCTTGGTGATGCAAATCACATTCTTGGCATGTGAATACTCAGAGAAAGATCAAAAGGATTACTCTATCTATCTCAGTAGGAGTATATCTCCAAGGTTTTGTAGCGTTTCAATATGAAGGGGGGGAAAATAATTGGGGTTCCATTGCCTCCATATATGAAACTCAGTGCAGAGGACAACCCTACATCTGATGATGAGACAGCTGAAATGGCCAAGATACCATATGCTTCAGCTGTTGGCAGTTTGATGTATGCTATGGTTGCTACACGTCCTGACATTGCCTTTGCAGTGGGAGTGGTTAGCAGATACATGGCAAATCCTGGTAAAAAGCATTAGAAAGCAGTGAAAGGTATTATGAGATACCTCAAAGGCACAAAGGAGTTGTGCATCTACTTCGTGAAGCCGAAGGCATCTGTCATTGGCTTTACGGATGCAGACTATGCTGGTCATGCGGATTGCAAAATGTCCACTTCTGGGTGTGTTTACCTTCACACGAGGAGCAGTCTCTTGGATCTCCAGGCTACAAAAGTGTGTTGCATTGTCTACTACAGAGCCAGAGTATGTGGCTGCCAATGAGGCATGCAAGGAAGCTTTATGGCTTTCACCTCTGGTGGGAGAGCTTGGCATTATAGAGTTACATGTTCTCCATTGTGATAGTCAGAGTGTTATCATGCTAGCACGGAATCACGTCTTTCATGCAAAGACGAAGCACATACAAGTGAAGTACCACTTCATTAGAGATGTACTTGACAGCAAGAGCATCGAGCTTGTCAAAGTGCATACAAATGATAATCCTGCAAACCTTCTCACGAAGGGTCTTCGAGCAGAGCAGTTTGCTCATTGCCAATAAATGATGGGAGTTGGATAAATATATGTATTTCAGCTTTGTATATACCTAGCCAGTGGGAGGTTGTTGGGAATAAAGACCCTCGTGCCTTTTAAATGTGCTCGGGTGTGAACACACCCTTGGTACTTGTACTTTCATATATATATATATATCTATCTAAAAACCTAAAGAGGTACACACTCGATTGTACCCACAAGTCGTGCTCACTCTCACTCACAACCCTGCACTCTCTCTCTCTGTCTCTCTGTAAGGAATCACTGCATGTCTCGATCTCCGCGCCCTCTCAGCTCGACACTATCTTGGCGAATCTCTTCAATAGAGCCGTATGTGAGGAGTTTCCAATAAGTTGGTGTGACCACACAATAGTGCCAATGTTTAAGAGTGGAGATCCATTGGTCCCTAACAACTACCGTACGATTATGATTGGCCATATGCTAGCAAAGATATACGCCTCTATTGTGGAGCATGAGTTGAGTTCATGGGCTAAAACAAAGAAAATACGGTCTACAGGACAAGCTGGCTTCTGCCACGGATACAATACACTAGACCATATATTCACGCTAAGGGCCTAGATTGAGGAGGGACGATCACGGAGACAAAAAACCTATTGTTGTTTTGTGGATTTCTGCAAGGCTTTTGATGTTGTACCACATGCAAGGCTCATGTAAAGGTTGCGAGCCATTGGGGTTCTAGAGGATATGCAATGGTGTATTTATGCATTGTATGAAACTATGACAGGGAGAGTACAAGTGCCTGCACACACAACAGACTCGGTGTCTAGCATAGTTGGTGTAAAGCAAGGATGTCCCCTCTCTCCTTTGCTATTTGGACTGTACATTGATGAGATTTCGGATTACATACAGAGATGGGGTGGTATGGGAGCCGGCTTGCCTCAGGTACTAATACCAATTTTGTTATATGCAAACAATATGGTGCTTATCTCAAATTCACCTGAGGGACTACAACGACATCTAGATGCATTGCATGCGTTTTGTGAAGATAAAGGTCTCAAGGTTAATCTTGGAAAGACTAAAATTATGGTCTTTAACACCTCGGCAGCTTGGGAGACACACTCAGAGCATCACTTTATGTATGACGGTCAGCCTATCGGTCCCCATGCAATCAAGCTTCATTGTTCATTCAGCTTGCAAGGTATCCTATCTACACCTAGGAAAAATGCCAGCCTAGCACTTGCCTACTGTCTCAACTAATATTTGGAGGGGAGGCACCCCCCTTGTGTGTGTTCAAGTGTGTCTCTTTTGAAAAAACAATCAACTCTAAAAGCCTAAATTAGCCACACTTCCAGCTATTTTCATTGATTTACAAGGGCAGGTATAATGAGGGTCAATTGAATATAATGAAGCTTCTTGCAGCTAAAGATTCATCATTCTTCATATTGACATGATAAAATAGAGTAGTTTAGTTAGCAGTTAAGAATGCCTTCCAAGATTGTTGTTGTTAACAGCATTTGAGAAGTGCTTCATAAGTTGAGCTTCAAAAAAGGGACTGCACAATTATTACTTATGCGGTGAAACATGTACTATGCATGGGGCATGAAACAAAGGAATCACCTCACTGCCTGCCTTTTTCTGTTCACGTGACTTTTGCAATTTCTTTTCTTCCTTTACATCTGCAAGTATGTTGTCAAGAACTGTAATTTCAGCCTCAAGTGCTTCTTTCCAGTCTTCTTCGCTGACAGAAACCACAGGGCTTGCTTCGTTTGGACCTCCACCTGCCAAGCCAACAATGGAAAATTAGACATGAAACATTGTCTGACTTACCCCTTCAAAGACCTTCTTAGTTGAGAGGATAAACCTTGCAGTGCTTCATTCATCTAGGCTGTCCAATGTCCAAGATTAAGTGGTAACATTTGCATTTTCAGTTTATGTGAATTTTATACTTGCTGTAATTAGTGTTAATTTTTAAATCAGGTTTCTACCATCCTATTCAAGGAGGAAGGCTAGTTTCGACAGTACGTCCTAAACAAGACCAAATGGCACAATACAGTAGGTAGCAAATGACATATCAAGAGTGAAAATAGTGAGCAACAAAGTAAGACAACACTACGAAGGATGCCCCAGCCAAGCAAGTAGGATGCTGACTTCACAAAATACACAATGATAATAGAGATAGAAATGCAAAAGAAGCACAACCAATCAACCAATCAAGGAAAGCTAACAATCAACTACCAAAATCCACAATTGACCGACAAACTCAAAACTTGATGCCATAAAGATCAAAGCATACCTGAAACGTCTAACAGCATGTTAGAATGACAAAACATGGAAGCAAAACACAAGATTGAAGAGCATAGAGATGAAATATAGAACATGAAAGCAAGAAGGACAAATAAGAGCAATGGAACTGAATGAATTGGTTTTGAGCCTTATCTAGATTCACGTGTGGTGGATCCCGAGCATGGCTTATTAGATGTAACAATGCAGTCTAGCAATGCAAATATAGAGCTAATTCGCATTTCATGTTCATAACAAGAGGGGAGACAATGAGCGCTTTGTAATCCTAGTTTGTTTCCGCATGAGACGACCCCATGGTCGTTTGGCCAAAGGCGGGGAATCTATGGTCATGATGTGCTTTTTGTGGCTGGTTCACGATGGGCATCAAGATTCAGCTATATCTACCCTCTGTTTTACATCAGTATCTTTCCAAGGCACCTTGGTGGTGGCTTGATCACCCCTTGCTTGGGTATCCATGTTTCTCTCTGATATTCATTGTTGTTTGTACTATAGTGGGCTTTTGCTATTATAGATTTTGCAATCCCATGGAATGATGACTCTACCAATCGCATCAAATGCCAACTGGACTAGAGGGTCACGAGTGCATTATGGTTGTCACTCTTTAAGATGCTATAGATCTTCTCTGTCTAGGCCACATGCATGCGGCAGCTAGCTCATTTGTTGGTGCTGCAGTTGCTGTTTGGAAGCTAGTGGATCTTTAACAATAGAAAGAACTCGAGCAGTAGGTGCATCAGAGGATTTGTCATGGCAACATGAGTAAGTGTGGAGGGGTTCCTATGAAGAAGAAGAAGGGTCGATAGATGTTGCGGGCATGGAAGTCTCCTTCCCTTTTCCCTTTTCCCTTCTGTCCACACCATCCCTATGTCGCAAGACCTCAGAAGGAGCTGATTGCTTTCCTTTGGACTGAGTGGGCTGGATAATTTGCTGGTTAGCAGAAAGTGGGGGTGTGGTCTCATCCATATCCATGCGCTGATCTGCCAAGGTACTCTTTCTATCAAGACATTCGGCCATGAAGAGAACCTAGCTAACCACAAGAGAAACAATGGCCATCAAAAGTATCCCATTTGAGCCAAAACCAAAGAGGCCACATACCATTGCAATTGAGGCACAACCTATTGGGTCTCTTTCTAGCAGTATTCCATAACATACACAAGCAATTTTGGTTTGTTGCCTTCAAGCTTGAGGGCACCAACATATGACCCATTGCAGCCATCGCATCCTTGAGAAGGGCCCAGTAAATAGCTGAACAACTCTCCACTTCCACCCATACTAGATATGCCTGCTTGAGTAGACATTGGAAATTTGCCATTGGGCATTATGAAACAATATGGACCAATTGTTTATCAAAGAAAAAAGGTTGCTGGTTGAGAAGAAAATATCATGCCAAAGTAGAACGGAGCACCACCTCATAGAAACGATGCGGACCAGCAAATATCTCCTCGGTGCAATTAGTCTGAAGAAGAGATGTCAACCACTGATGGATCCTAGTTAATATGGGAATCCAGTCAATGAAGAACAGAATGACACCTCACTCATGAAAAGAAGAAAGGGAGTGAAGAACCTCCTGAGCATTGACCTGTATATCCAAAATCTCTTCGTATGTGTAGGCTGGATTCGCTCAATGATTGTGCTCAACATACTCCTCCAAAAGAGAATTCGCAAGCTTGAACAAATGTTCCCAATTTGGTTCTTGCAAATCCTGCGAAGTAGAAGCCACCTCAGCATATGAGCAAGGCAGAGAATCATTCAAGGCATGGGTCTCCAAGGCAACAATAGACTCATCATGGAGATGCTTGTTGCATTTGACAGATGACTTAGCATCCGGAGGGAGCGAAGCCATCTCATCACTGCAAGGTGCCATGACTTCTTCCATAGTATCTTCTTCCATATCCATGTCTCGAGCCAAGGCTGCATCAGCCTGATCCATCTCTACCGAATTCAGATCTACCATCAAGGAACAGGGGCAGACATCTGTTGTAGGCCCTCGTCTAATGCAAGCCACACAGTCCTATCAAGTAGGAACGTGCTACAAACTGGGCAAACAAAGCAAGGTGAAAAGAACAAGTATAGGGGGTGAAAATGCCTTGTCTGCAGGGTAGACAGTCGAGGTACAAACAGGGCGGACTGCAAGCACTATCTCTCTCTTCCCCCCTATGAAGAAAACTGCTAGGGTTTGCACTGAGGACACACAAAGTGTACGACCACGACAGAAACACAAAGAGATAGACACAGACACAGAGGGAAAAACTCAAACCCTAAACGCAAAACTCAAAACTCAAACACAAAAACTCAAACACAAACAGAAGAAGGAACAGAGAGAACACAACTCTGAAGTGAATGAATGCTGTAAATGAATGTAAGAGTGCACAGTGTACTCATGGGCAGAGAGAGCAATGTCGGAGTGTGACATCCACCGAAGATGGATCCCAAGTCTATGACCACCAATCAGATAGTGAAGAGAGAGGAAACTGCAAAACACTGACACCAAGGGCTGCCAGAGACAGAGGCAACAGCTGCAGAGTGGGGAGATGACACCAAGCGGCTCCAAAAGGCTGCAAACGTAGGCTGTTGGATGTCGCCTGATGTTGGAGATGCTGGCGATGGCAGCTGGAGGCCAAACGCAACCTAGGAGATGGCGCCTAATAGTGTGCGACAGCTGGAAGAAGGCGCTAGGGCACTGCGAGACTGGTGGTAGTAGTCGCGAGGGCTGGACAGCCACGTGGAGGTAGACTGATGGCTGAAATTTGCATTGGAGAGTGTGAAACCTGCACAAACGGAATGGGGGTGAATGGGGGTAGTCTATCTATTTATAGATGTGAAAGGGCGGCCCAAAAATTAGGGTTTCCACTGAACTCTCTAAAACCGCTCCCTGTTTTAGGGTTTCAATTGAACTCTCTCGAATTGCTTCCCGTTTTAAGGTTTTACTCTAAAAGAGAATTTTTTAGTGTGCTTTGGGGCTGTTTAAGACGCTAATCAGCAAGTAATGCATATTTTAGCTCAACACCCCCTCTTAGGCCCAAAACTAAGCCGAAAGGTTAGGCCAACCATTGTGATGTGTACTTACCCCAAGGCGTCCCACCCCAAAGCAACCAAGGCATCGGACAAAGGGTGCACGTCAACTGCCTAGTGGCCTACCAAGACTACAGAGGCGATGGTGATCTTACCAAGGGAATCCAAGTAGTCACCCCAAAGAGGACAAGGCATCAGACAACACCAGCTGCCCAGTGGCCTACCAAGCCCTACAAAGGCGGATGAAACTACATGGAACTTTTTTTTTTTGAATAAGTGAGGTCAATTTTATGGGATACGGCCAATTGAGTAATAGTAACCCAGAAGACGAGAGTAGAGAGGATACACCCAACACATCACAAAACAGTACAAGCTAACCCATCCGCGCAGGGTGTTGATGACAAGAAAAAATAGGTGATGAAGTATCCATGTGATGGAGGATGGTGGTGGGGTAACAACAGCCGCCAATGGAAATAGCTTAGGATCCACTCAAGTGGTGCTCTGCACAATGAGATGCAAAGTATGCTACATGATGAAGAATGCTCATGCAGCATGTACCACTTGGACAGTGTCCCTCATGGGGAAATTGGTCACTTGCCCAAGCGCCCTAGTACAAAGGTGATGAAATCATGCAATGTAAAGGGTAAGGTACAACAAGGGGAAGAAGCCGATGTCGAAGACAAAGTGATGAAGCCAGTAAAATACCAAGAAGGGAAAGAACCCCCTCTCAACTTGGATATAGATGCCAAAGAAAGAAGAGGAGCCTAATATCGGTCTTTGGATGGTGCCGAGAACCATAAGGAATGAAAGAAAAGGAAGTGGATGAAGCACCCCGTTAGAAAAGCAAGGTAGAAGTACTGCCATGATAGCATCGAGAGAGATGCTGCACAATCCGTCTCGGGAGGGGAAACCGCCATGCTGGAAGAAGGGCAAACACTCTGAAGATGATGAAACCATAAAAGGAATAGTGTGCATCCCCAAACACAGAAACTCAAACACAAACAGAAAAAGGGAGAGAGAGCACAACTCTGAAGTGAATGAATGTTATAAATGAATGTAAGAGTGTATAGTGTACTTAAGAGCAGAGCAATGTCGGAGTGTAACGTCCACCGGAGACAGATCCCAAGTCTGTGACCACCAGTCGGAGAGCGAAGAGAGAGGAAACTACAAAACGTTGACACCAAGGGCTGCCAGAGACAGAGGCGACAACTGCAAAGTGGGGAAATGAAATCAGGTGGCTCCAAAAGGATGCAAAAGCAGGCTATAGGATGTCGCCTGATGTTGGAGATGCTAGCGATGGCAGGTGGAGGCCAAACGCAGCCTGGGAGATGGCGCCTAACAATGGGCGATAGCTGGAAGAAGGCCCTAGGACACTGCGAGGCTGGTGGCAGCAGTCGCAAGGGCTGGACAGCCACGTGGAGGTAAACTGATGGCTGAAATCTGCACCGGAGAGTGTGAAACCTGCACAGAGGGAATGGGGCTGAATAGGGGTAGCCTGTCTATTTATAGATGTGAAAAGGCACCCCAAAAATTAGGGTTTCCACTGAACTCTCTGAAACCGCTTTCCATTTTAGGGTTTCCACTGAACTCTCTCGAACTACTCCCCGTATTAGGGTTTTACTCTTAAAGAGCATTTTTTAGTGTGTTTTGGGGCTATTTAAGAGGCTAATCAGCAAGTAATGCAGATTTTAGCTCAACACCCTCTCCCCCCCCTTTCTCTCTACATGGCTGCATAGAAGAAAGGCAAGTCACACTTGATATATGACACAGCAAGAGGTGCACAAAGCTAAAGAAAAAGGGTTCGTAATTGGTAGGGCAAGACACACCTGGGATCACTTTTCGTGCAAACGCCATATTACGGGTCTGACAGTAATACGGAACTGTCTACTGTCTTCTGCCGATGCCTTACTGAGGTCTAGGGAAACAAGCACGAGAAAAATCCACCTCTCCTCCCAGTCATGCTCAGGAAGATGTTGGAGTGGAACACCGTCGTGACTCCCTCTACGATATACATGCTGGAGTATCTATGGGACACACCTATTGACTTTGGGAAGTACACATAGACTAGCCATCTTTAATAGTCTGCCACAATGGCCATGATCTGACAATTTGACATGTTGGAATCACAAAGGAGGGGCAAGTACTATGGACTACTTGATAGGCTCACCAGCATTGATACCAGACATCCAAAACTTTAAGATATACGATCGAGATCTTTTGACCTCCTCCACTAATCCAAGTACCACTTACTCTCAAAATTGACCAACAAGCCTCCAAACCAATTTGCCTCATGGTTTGCTCGGCGATTGCCCTTCACCATGCTCCTTGAAACACAAATTCAATCCCAAATCTGATATTGACCGGCTGGTCTCTTGAATTTCCTTGAAATTCCTCGATTGCAGCTACTCGAATTTGAGTCCTAGGCCCCTACACGAGTAGGTTGGCCAGCTTTTTGGTGTTTTGGCTATTTTTAGCTGCACCCCCCACTTGGTAGACACACACACTCTTCAATCTTCAATCTTCCGTTTGCAGATACACACTCCGGCTCTCCGTGCTTTGTGCTGCCATCGTCTTATCAGCTTGATATGGTGCCCTAACTGACGCTTTGGGCTGTATGCAGGGACTGATCAGTCCATCTCCATAGTATTAACATTCTTCTTCAGTCAGTGCAGTATTCTTCCTTCATCTTCTACTTCATCTTTGTCTTTATCTCTGCTTCTCTTTGTGTTCGTCCAACTCCTTCGTTGCGCACTCTCACAGGTCCAAATAGAGCAAATGATTACAAATGCCATCAACAAAGTCAAGGACTAGTACGATAATGGACTGAGTATAGTGAACAAGCAATCGAACGATAAGATTAAAACGCTGGAATCAAAGATCGAAGCTCAAGATAAGGAGATTCAATCAGTTAGGCAGCAACTCACTGAAATTCAACTCAGCCCCAAGCTCACCTACATCAAAGAGGAAGTACAACAGCTCCAAAAGAAGCAAGAGAAGACCACGAAGGAGGCTGTTTTTCGGGCAAAGATGCTCAAGAAAACCAACAGAAAGTAGAGGAGGCAGAGCAATGAACTGAAATTGCAAAGAAGAGGAAACAACCAACACACACACCTACAACAACCATAATCAACGACACATTGGAGGAACAAAAAAGAAATATGAGAGCAATCCATATTTAGGTGACAGGGCTGAAGATATATGAAAAAGTGGATGAGGACACCAAGGAGCTATACGCATTAATGAATATCAAGAAACAAATGTCTCTACTTGGAGATTGGGCAAGAAAAGCACAAAAGGGGAGGGCATGAAAGAACATGCACTCATCCTCTACTTCCCCACCATGAACGCTAGGAGAGACTTCCTAGCTCAATGCCGTACATTGAAGGGGACAAGGTTCTTCTTGGGTGACAACCCAACTAGCCCACATGAGGGAGTGCATGCCAAAATTAAGGTGGCTAGGGACAAAAACTCACTTTTCACAGAGGAGGGAGAGTAGTAGTCATGGAGAGGCACCAAAGGATGGTGTGAGACATATGGGACCAGCCTTGAAGTGGCAGTTTGGAATTGTAAGGGAGCCCTTTGACTAGATGTGGGAGCTTTTTTTGAGAAGACATTCAGAGGGAGAGATATAGTATTCTACTCGAAGACACACCAGGGACCACATACTACACTCCCACAGGTGATAGGCTATGGATTGGAGTCAAATTACTAGAGGGAGACACGCACATACCATAGTAATCAAAGGTCAAGAGGAGTGGCAATGTTATTCAAGGAGGAGCTACAACAGATAATCCAAGTAGTCCGCAGAGATGAGCAAGCCAGATACATGTGGTGAGAGTGTGTGGTGAGAAGCACACTTTGCATGTCACCATATGGTATTTCCCCCCTATGACATCCCGATATACCCCACCCAAGGGGCAATGACCATATGTGACTTTGGATGAGGATATTTGGGAGTTCTTTAACGAGGGAGATGTTATCTTACTAGGAGACTTTAATGCGAGGACAGCCTCCCACCCGATGTCTTTCTTTGATGCATGTGAGGAGATGCTACGGGAGCAAGATGTGTCAGAGCTACAGCTAGAAAGGACATCTCAAGATATAGGGGAAATCACCGAATAGGAGATACCTTGTGGAGATGGGCACAGCACATGGATTGGCCATCCTTAATGGCCTGACTAGATAACCTCTATCCAACGCCTTCACATGTTATCCCCATCGACATGGTGCTAGCATAGTAGACTATGTACTCGCTCCATCGATGTTGATATCTCACATCCAAGTCTTCTTAGTATCACCATCCCTCCTCGGAGTTGCAGTGGACCATGCCTACCTATCATTCACCATTGACCTCCAATTCAATGATATGCATACCCACCATGCAACTCACCAACACCCAAGATCTCTCTTTTCTAGAGAGACAAAGGGCATCTATGAGGTAGAAGATCCTCAAAATTGTTACATGATGTAGACCCCGATGTTCCATTACACGAGCTGACTCAACAATTCAGTAAGGGCCTACACATAGCCGAAGGTGTAGCCTTCCTACACTCACGACCCACACAAAGAGCCCCCACCGGGGTGACACCTCAGAATAGCTGGTATGATGACGAGTGAGCTACAGAGAGATAGCACTTGGGTCCACTACCCACAAGCAGGCACAAACACAGCAAAAGAAGTGAGCATCCTTGGCCCAACTAGAGCGAGACCTATATCAATTGTTCTTGATCCACAACCCTAGAGAGGCTTGGAGGCTTTTCAAAGAGCACTACCCTATGCCACACCTATTACATCCACCACTACATGGGAGGAGTCTAGCATTACAAGGGGATACTAAGCGTTGGTATGCTCGGATAGAGGCAAGGTTATGGCTACGTGGATTACGCATGGATCACCTCCCACCGCTAGAGTACAGCTTGGATTGCCCTCACTTGGAGCTTAGCTGAGAGGAGCTAAACCGCATCATTAGAATGGACCTAAACACAGCCAAGACATGGGATAAAGATAGTCTCCCCCCACCCCCCCCCCCTCTCTCTCTCTCTCTCTCTCTCTCTCTCTCTCTCTCTCTCTCTCTCTCTCTCGCCTAGATCGGACACTCACATGCTTTCCATATAAGCATGCATCCGGACATACAAGAGAAGCCCCCTCCAAAGGATCTATACAGAGACCAACAGCAAGCATGGTGGACTATCTCCTAGGGCCCTTATCCCTCACTCCTGACATACAATCCTTCAAAGTGTCCCCTTATCCACCAGTAGTGGCAGCCAACCACACCTACTATCACCTACAAACATGATATGATCCCTCAAGTGAGCAACCACCCGAGATTCCCCAAATACCACTTCACTAAATTGATAGTGAGTGCTTGCTCGAATCATCTTTAGAGCTTGCAGGAGATGGATCTCCACATACCCCTAGAGGATTTTATAGCACAGCTAGCTAGAGCACTTCACAACTCAGCCACCATGTATTCTTTCCACACATGGACCCATACCACCCCCCCAAGCAAGAATGTCCCACAGAATAGCTGGTATGACGAGGAGTGTAAGGGAACTTGTCTTCATCTCCAACAAAGTGAAGCATGAGAGTCCCACACACACAACCAAACACACTCGATCTTTCGCCACTTAGTGCAGCGCAAGAAGAGGGCATTTCTATCCAAATTGGAGCAAGAGTTTTGCCAACTATTCTTGGGACAGGATAGCAAGGAGGAGTGGAAGGCATTCCAAGAGCCCCAAATCCATACACCCATCACCTCCCCAAATACATAGCATGCATATACTACCTCATTATACCAGGTACATGGGCAATCCCCATTGCTCCGACCACCAAAGGACAAACACACATCATCCACCGTCTTCAACACAGCGAGGGTTTGCAACATCGATATACTCCAAAGTGGTCAAGCCCAAGACCATGATGGACAAGTGGTAGAGCATCTAATACATACCAATGATATCCTACCACCCCTTTTAGCCCACCTGTTCCACAAGGCCCTGTGTGAAGACTTCCCTGCTAGTTGGTCAGCTAATACAATCCTAAAAGCTAGAGACTATATGGTTTATATGAACTATAGGGACGGCCATGGTTGGCTATGTGCTAGCCAAGCTTTAAGGATTGATACTAGAGCATAAGCTGCGCAAATGGGTAGAGAAGAACATCAACATCAAGAATGTGGACATGCAAGGTTTAAGAGGGGCTACTCCACTCGATCATATCCTCACACTCCGAGCCATCATCAAGAAGAGAAGGGCACAAAGGAGGCAGATATATTGAAGCATTGTGAATTTCCATAAGGCCTTTGACATAGTATCACACACTAGGCTCATGCACAGACTACAAGAGCTAGAGGTCCCGACGGAGATGAGATAGGGGATACTAGCACTATACTCATCTGTTACAAGACCAATACGAGCACCATGAGGGTTGTCGAAGGAGATCACCTCCACCGTTTGGATGGAAGAAGGATGCCCACTCTCACCTAATGTATTCGGCCTTTATATTGCTGAGATATCAAACTACATTGATGGACTTCAAAGAGAGGGAGCTGGCTTGGGGGGGGCATTGATACAAATACAATCTCCAGCTTACTGGAGAGATTGCAGCACCACCTAGATGCACTACATGCCTTTTGTCAAGACAAAGATCTCACAATGAGCCTTGGGAAAACCAAGATTATGGTGTTTAATACTTCCTCCTAGTGGATTCGGTGATCAGTATCCCATTTCACATATAGAAACGAGATAGTGGAGGTGGTCCAAAGATATATTTATTACATTTTCAAGCAGAGATTCACTTTGAGGAGAGCGACAGAGGATAGGTTGACACAATGTAATGCGGCTCTAGGGTCAATGGATAGCCAGTGCGCATACATACAATTTTAGGAGCCTCGAACAAAGCTCTAGCTCTTTGACACTTTGGTCACACCAGCACTTCTATATGGAGCCCTTATATGGGGATCAAGCCTCTACCACACGAGCAGAGCCACATAAGATCAGCCACTACCCAAGAGGGAGGAGATATATGAGGGGTGAGAGCTGATGAACCTTGCACTAGAGTCATCTAGATAGCTAGCATTACAGGGGGAATACTGAGTGCTGATATGCCCAGAGAGAGGCATGGACAATTATTACATGGAATACACATGGATCACCTCCCACCACTAGAGTATAGCTTAGCCTGCCCTTACTTGGAGCTCAATCGAGAGCAGATAAACCACATCATTAGGATGGATATTACTCAAACAGACATAGCCAGGGCATGGGTGATACCTACTAAGGATTTGGGGACAAAGATGGCTTTCTACTAAAAGCATCTTCTACACATATCACCCAATGGCTTTGTTGTCCACACAAGATACATGGATTCGCACTCGTCTCATGGTGTACAATGTGCCACTGGACAGCTCCATACATCTGCACACCAGCTCCAAATTGAGACAGGTAGATATGGTGTAGACTCCCTCCCCTTGAAGGACAGGATTTGCCAGCTTTGTTAGCTGTGGAGGAGCACTACTTACGTAGATGCCCAATGTACTATGAGATTTGAGGCCACTTCTATTGCTTGTTCAATGAGGGATTTGGGCCACTATCCAGGGTTATGAATTTCCTGGATCAAAGATGTCAAGAGCTCTTCTTACTGGAGCTACACCACCACAGAGAGCACCTCTTACAAACCTAGCAGCACAGACAGAGCCACACACCAGCATGCACTCATGGAGTTCTACAAAGCATTGACTACTCCCTCCACTACAGAGGCCTCATTGGTCTGATCGAAAGCCCCACCATGACAAACCACCCTAGTCACAGCCACAGAGAGATGCAGAGCCCATCACCCACGCCCACGCCCAACTGGTCCACGCCCTTGCAAGAGGCAACATCTACAAGTACAAAGGATACTACACCGCCACCGAGGGACCCTACTTCACCACTTCAGCCTCTCTATGCTAGATAGGCCCATGACAAACATCCTGGGATGACAGTCTCTCTTGAGCAATAGAGATATCCGTGGATGAGAGCGCTTCTTGAGCAATTCCACATTGTATCTAGCTTAGACATCATTCTGTACTCATCAGCTATGTATTGTTCAGTGTTTATTTTCCATTTAATTAGTCATAGCGTTAGATGACAGCTTTTTTGGGACACTTCCCAAACTTCTTAGATGTAACATTTTGGTCTCATAGGCTGATTTGGCCTTTTGTAGATGTTAATATAACTTTCTCTCTCTTCTTTCTCTCTCGTAGCTTGTGCCACCTATAGGCTATCTCGATGCTTTGTGACTCTTTCATCTAGTTTGATCTTAGATTGTCATCTATTTTGGAACTTGTGTTCCATTTCAATGTAATTGATGTCTCATCTATGGAATTGACTATCATGTTTTGCAAATTGTACATGTTTCTTTTGGAGAGCTTTTGTAAAGCATATGAATAAATAAATTCAGACATATATGTATCTTGCATACCATAGAAGTTGTTCCCTCTCATATTCCCACCCCCCAAGACCTCTCATTTCCATTCCATGCCTACTATGCTATCTTTGAAGTACAAATACAAGTTTTCACTTTTTCACTTGTATTTTTGAAATGCTGTCTACCACATCCATGCACATGTATAGACACACACATACACATCTTCTGTGTGTGCATGCATGTATGTGTATACAACACACACACACACACACAAAGGTACTCCTCCCATTCCCATTCCCTAACCTTAGCCATTTCCCCTAGTTCCAAGGGGTCCCATTCTTATTCCCCATCCCAAGCAACTACACCATGTGGTTTATATGCATCTTTTCATGCTTTGGTATATGGATTCCATTGCCCATTTCTCCATTCAGTGCTCATGCCTTCTTGCTTTCTTGTTCATCTCTTTTGACGTTCAGCAGTCATTTTTACAAAGTGTGGCAAGGTTTAACTTCTGCGACCCAAGTGATCTACAATCATGACACTGATTTTGGTGCTTAGTGGCCCATGGTGAACCATGATTTAACCTATCCTAACCAAAGCACACCATAAATATGAGCTGCATACTAAATGTGCCTAATTATGAACTGACAATCTATGCAAACACACTCACAAGAAGTAGTTTTACAACTCAAATAACAGAAATGTCAATTAAGAGAACGATATTTGCACTAGTGCTTTCATGCTACCATCTCAATCTCAAGCAATAAAATTGATGATGGTGGGTGTTATGAATTTGATAATAATGGGCTACTTAAAGAGATGTAATTACACTTAAAATGAATAAAAATAGGTATCAATAGTAAGTTTAGGCATGGCAAAGAAAAGAACCAAAAGTTGACTATTAGAGTCTTTATGCTACAAGTAGGGGTTGCCCTTTTGATGCATAAGAGGGTCATAGCTCCGTTATTGTGGTCTCAAACTTGTATTCAACAATATAGGAGCAAAAATCTAGTAATATTGTTGGTAGAGTAAAAATGGGACAACTTATATTGTTAGTAAAGGAGTGAGACAAGACAACTTATATGAGCTCATAGCTAGCCTTCACCAAATTTCCATTAGATGCTTTCATAAAGTAGAAATGAGCACCTTCTTCCTCTATTTCATTGATTTTCTCATGTTCCCAAGCTCTTTTGAAAAGGTCCTTGAACTGCAATTGACCCAACTTCAAAAAGAAAAGGGAATATTATTCATGGATACCACATATAATCAAATAGCAACCTATAAAATTTACCGTTTGGTCATAAACATATAGTAGTGGGAGAAAACTTATAACCACCATAGAACAATGTACTCACTTCTATATCTTTCAATTTTCTTTGCGATCTTTCCACAAAAAAATCCTCTCGAATGTTGTGTCTACATGCAAGGAAAGGCTGCAATCAATAAACAAATGTTAGAATCTTTAATCCTTGCTAAATCATCAATATTAAGTTGTTTTACATTGTCCCCATTGCTCTTGATTATGCCTTGTATTGTCTTGGTAATAACTACGTGCATGATATTGTGATCCCAAATTTTATAAGAACAAGGAGTGTTTGAGTCAAAATGGCACCATAAAACTACTGACAAATGATAGGTATGGTAAATTTGTTCTTAAACATTCAAGACATTGACAACTTCAAAATCCACATGAGGATATGCGAACTTGTCTTTGTAGTCATCTCCGTTTCTTTTTCTTAAGGTATGATAATATCAATAGTTGCGATAATTATTTACAAGTATGTTGAGATCCATACATATTGGAAGGGTGCTATAAATGCATATCATAGACTAGTGTTAGCAATGTAGACAAGATTATGCAATTTCACAAGTGAGTCCTCTTAAGTTGCTTTAACATTAGGGCAGCTCCTAGCAAGAGAGTATCTTAGATTGATGACTTCCCAAGGTAAAAGAATGTGATTTGACACAAGCTAACAATGACACACTATCGAAGCAAAGGTTGCAAGCATGACTACAAGAGACGCACAAAGTAGGCGACTGAGATGGGTGTTGTCTCCTTCCTAGGCATGTGTGACACATCAGGGTTGCAAGTAGATTAGGAGAAGCAAGCAATGGAGAGGGCATCTCTAAGCGACTATGCACTTGAGTTCTCTTGAATCACCTTGCATTAGTCACAATGGCCTCCACCATCAATTGAAGCAAGGGCTACCATGTCAAATTCAGTTTTATCACAAACATCCTTGGGAAGCAGTCCCACCCTTGCTCGAAGCAATCCCGCCTCTTTCAAGTAGGGCCCCTGCCTAATGCCTCTCAATCGAGTGACAGCCCCTTCCCTCTTTCACACATGGCATCCTCAACTTCTTCATCCACCCTTGCAGCCTTCATCCAATTCCTTGCTCAAGCTGCATCCATCTCCCCTATTTTAGCATATCCCCATTTGCAAGCACCGGTCGTCCAATGAGAGCCAACACCACAGTCACATGAAGCTAGTGCATTGCATGAGATTGTAGCCAGTCCCCCACACACACTCAGTCAATGCCTTCCGCTGATTTGCTTCACTCTCAACACAAAGCTGGCACTTAGGGACAAAGAAACAGCCCTTAGAGGCATCTTCTCTAGCCTACACATTGTTTGGAGATCACCTGCCCATTTGCATCGTCAAGGACTCCATCCAATTGGCCCTTATCGCTACTCCTGCCAAGGTCACACAAGTGGTACCCCTGGGGGAAGGGGTGGTTCATGCTCCAATTTGGCTCGCCCAAGCAAATGAAGGCAACACTTGCTACAAGCCTGCTTGATATTAGATCATTAGTGGCATACTTAGACACATGGATCAAGGATTAGGACTTCCGACTACTCATCAATTGGAGATGGCACTGCTATCACCATCTCTTGGTTTCAATGAGTACTTTTCGCCATACCTCTTCGAGATTGGTAGTGCATTCAGCCATGTCATACACAGAGAGAGGGAGTTTGCCGATGCAGTATCGAAAGGTCCACACAAATACCTATTGGTTCAAGTTATTGTTCCCACAAAGTCTTTACATTCCCTTTCTCAAACCATCAAGATTCCCTTTGTTCACGAGGGTTTTCTCACCCAACCCATCACATATCTTGGACCAAGAGGGGGCACAGCACAGAGAGAGAGAGAGAGAGAGAGAGAGCTAGAGTGAGTATGAGAGTGTGACAGTTGGAGAGAGTAAGCAGAGTGAAAGGTACCAGTCGATTAGAGTGTACCAACCATGTGTTGGTACACAAAGAATAAAATGTATTTATACTTAGGGCACGTAAAGGGTGCGTTCACATGTACAACGTGTGTGTACTATACACGGAGGTCACCGGGCCTTTATCCCAACAACCTCCTGCTTAAAGGTCCAATATGAACCTCTAGCTAACCAACTCCCACTAATCGAATGCAATGCTCGTGCTGAGCTTTGCTTAGACTTTTCGTGACTTTTAGTGAGAACATCTGCAAGGTTATCTTGTGTTTTAATCTTGGTCAATGTGATTTGACCATCTTCCAGAATCTGTCTGATGAAGTGATATCGCACATCTATATGCTTTGTGCGTGAATGATACATGGCATTCTTAGCCAGATACACAGCACTCTAGCTATCACATCCCAAAACTGCAGTACCCATAGACATGCCGAGATCATTTGCAAGTCTGCTCAACCATATAGCTTCCTTAGAAGCTTCAGTAGCTGATATGTATTCAACTTCAGTGATACTCAATGCAACAATGTTCTGCAACCTGGAACACCAAGAAATAGCCCCACCAGCAACTGTAAAGACATACCCGCTAGTGGACCTACGAGTGTCCAAGTCACCTGCCATGTCTGCATCACAATAACCCTACAAACTATCACAACTCTATAGAAACAGAATTTGTATCCTTTTTCATTAATTTGTCTATATAATGATTTATTAAATTTATTTCCTTTGCACTAATTAGATGTTAAAGAAAAGTGCATTGGAGCTGGCCACTGATGAGTGGTCACAGGCTATGGTGGACCCACGTGGTGGGTTAGAGAAAAGATAGTTCACACTTCCACCTATATGGCCCGATTAGGCGCCTGTGACCAGAACTCACGCATATCAAGGTTAGACTCGCATACAGAAAAGATTGATGCCTTGAAGTGTGGGCTAGATCCACCAGAACAGACAATTACAATCAATAAGATGGCATGATCATGAAATGCTTGTATAATGTGCATGTGTGGGCTGAAAGCTTGAAATGCACATTTCTTTGCATATGAAAGTCACATGAAGATTCTGATACCGTTTTTGCGATGTACACGGAAAAAGCTTTCATATGACACCCATATTGGGGGGGTCCCTAAATTTTAGGAGATCCCTAAATTTTAGGAGGTCCCTAAATTTTAGGAGCCTCGAATTAGCCTAAAAATGCTAGTCCTAAAAAATAGGGATGTCATTCTAAAAATAGTAAGTTCTATACTCTGACTGTGCTTACTAAATTTGGTTGTTTCTATTCTTGACAGTATTCAACCCAAAAAGGAAGGCCATAGAGAAGAGACAAGTGTCAAGACACTTGTCACACAAGTTTCCAAGTGTCCCACCACTTTTCACATCTCATGACATGTGGCTAGACACTTGTCTTGTGCTACTCCACTTTTCCCTTTTGTACTAGCTCTTCCCTCTCCTATAAATAAGAGCTCGTTTTTCTTCATTCAGCATCATTTTTCTTTGCTGTAAACTCATGTACAGCACCCACAGATAGCCAGAAACTGGCCCCATCCATCCCCATCATCATCCCCCACTTCTCCATTATCAAATTTCTCCATATTCTCTCTTCTATCACTGCTGTTTTACAGAACAGCAAGCCTGTAAATTCATTACAGCACCTCCTTCTCAAGCTCTTTCTTCCATTTTAGCAACAAGAAGCAAGCCCTATCCATGTATTACTGTGCAACGATGGAGAAAGGCTGATTTCCCCAGTCTAAGACTTTGAATGGCTTGAAGGATAACACTCGACTGATCCATTGAGACTCTTAAGAAAAAAAAAATATGCTCAAGCACTCAATGCAAGGGCTGAAAACAAACAAACTTATAATTGTAAGCACTACCAGTGTTGGGGTGAGGACCGAGCCAAAGCTCTGATACCACTGTAAACGCCCCAAACAACGTAGTATGCTTAACAATTATGATATTCGCTTGTTTTCAAGATTTAATATAAAAGAGAATGAACACTTAAAGCTGAAAATGAAAATTACTCACAAAATTACAGCCATGAAAATGTAAAAGTAATGGAGACAAGATTGAGGGTTGAAGATGGGCAAAAACCCCTCCCCCTCTCTCCGAAGGAATGTATTTCTGCTCAACCCAAGTCCCTTAGGGAAGAGCTCAGTTACAATCAACCTGAGAGTGAGGAGAAATACATTCCTTCGGGAGGAGGAGGGGGGGGGGGGAGACGGGGTTGCCCATCTTCAACCCTCAATCTTGTCTCCGTTACTTTTACATTTTCATGGCTGTAATTTTGTGAGTAATTTTCATTTTCAGCTTTAAGTGTTCATTCTCTTTTATATTAAATCTCGAAAACAAGCGAATATCATAATTGTTAAGCATACTACGTTGTTCGGGGCGTTTACACAAACTAAGTGAACCCTGCCCATTTTCTTTGTGTACCCTTAAGGTATCACAGAATACACTTGACAGCCTCCCAATGTGCTTTGCCAAGATTTGACATAAACCTGCTAACAACTCCCACTGCATGAGCAATGTCTCGACGAGTAGCAACCATAGCATACATAAGAGAGCCACAAGCTGATGCATAAGGAACTCCCTTCATAGCATTTTCTTCCACATCATCTTTCGGGCTGTTGGCTTTGCTAAGCTTGAGATAAGGAGGTAAGGGCAAGAGGAATTCGATGACCATTTTAAAGATCAACTGATAATAGTAGCTAAAATGTTCATGCAATTGGCAAATGATTCTTAGTTTATGCGCTTTTTAAACCCTTAAAGGGAGGCAGCAAAGGCAAGAAAGGAAGTCATCTTCGAGAGCTTCGAGACAGCAAGATGCACCGAAGGAAGAGGCAATACAATAGCATGAAGTTTCAAATGTGGGTAGTGAGCATAAGCAAATGATACCAATGGGGCAATTGATGCATATGCAAAGCCAACTTGGAAGCACCAATCAATGCTTTTTGGACAGAAGGGCATGCATGCAATTATAGGGCAGCCGTGATACTTTTGTGATGGCACTAATTTCATGCTATGGTGGGTCAGGGATGGCATACGAGGATATATGACACAAATGCCTATGGTATGCAACAACCTATGCATGGTGTGCAAGGCCCAACTTATTCGGGTGTGATTGGTAATTTTTTTATGAGTTTCACTCGGACATTAAAACTATACTTTTGCATCAACTTATGATCAATTTGGTATGAATTTTACCTCAATTTTGAGAGAAAAATTCTGATCAATTTCAGCTATGTTTTTTATCAGCTTGAGAACGGTTTTTGATCACTTTTGGGATCAATTTTTGCATTGATTGCTGATCGGTTTTTACACTGAGTTTGTGATTAATTTGGGGTCACATTTACAACAGTTTATAATCAGTTCTCAGATCAGCAAGTGATCAAATTATATGCAATTTTCGATGGTTTACATTTGGTTCCATGGACAACAACATATGTTACGATGCCACTAATATTTTAGCCATAGTTTATGCTTGGTTATGCTATGCTATGGTTTGATTGCAAAATGAGTTGAGCTCATGAGAAATAGACATGTCACATGATAATCTGGCAATGTTTTTAAGATTCTTTGTGAATCTTATGTTATGTTATGATTGGCTGGTAATTTTCAACATGTGTTAGACATATGGAATGGTTGAGCAACAATGCGCAATGTTATGTTAACTATGATGCCTTGTGGAAATTCCAATCCACTATTTTGCTTATGATGCATTTAGCAATGCAATCGAGGATTGCAAAGATTTTAAGGGAGAGAGTTGTCATGAGGACATGTATTTTTGAAACCTCACTTAACATGTGAATTAATTTTTTTATCACATGGTTAAGTAAATGTTGCACATGAGAGGTGTAACTAGGGTTAGAGTAAATTTACAAGTCCGAGACCCAACAAAATCACAGAATGTCAAAGGCAAAAGTTGCTATAAGTTATGCAGCACAGGTACGTGGTGGTATCTGGTGCCAGTTATTGGCCTAGGTCATTCATTTGGCCCTAAGTGTCAGTTGGTGACACTAGAAAAGTGGTGTTTAATGATACCTAACGCCAATCTAATGGTCAAAGATGATACAGAGACACTTGGGAATGGAAGTTGCCTAGTCTGTTTATTTATTGGCCAATCATATTATTTTTCAAGGCACTGAAATAATTATTAGATTAATTTTCAGTATTTAAAGATTAAAAATTAATATTTAATTATAGATAACGTTGGAAAAACCATTTGAAAAGGCTACCACTTGTCAAAAATGCCCATACATGATTGAAAAACGTCTTTAGAGACTAGAGAGGCCTTTTAGTGTATTCAGCTTGCAAGAGAGAGGGATGAGATGCTACTGGTCTGATTAGCACGTGACAGCATCTACAAGCTGTTGAGACAAGGCAGCAACAGTTAATGACAGATTTTCTTCAACTCTTCTCAAAGAAAGTCTAAATTTTCTCTCTCCTTAACATTCTGTCTCATCTCCCAGCCTTTCTACAACCTTGCTCCAAAGATTAAAGTATTGAGATCACCAGAGGCTGAGAAATTTCAGATTTCTCTGTTGTAAACCCTAATTTGCAACAAAAATTAGGCTTTAGCAGCAGCCTGAGAAACGCGCCAGAAATTGAAAGCTCCAAGACTTGGATTCAACAGGACTGAAGCTATTTTTAGTCAAATTCAAGTGGAGGGACCAGCAAATCAATGAATTTGGGGCATTTTCCATCTCTATCAAAGCATATAAAGACCAATTGACTGCCTGAATCAAGGGGCAAATGAGATTGAAAACTTATTGTTCATTTTGGACAACAAGGAGAGTTGGAATACCGAAAGGGATTAGTCAAATTCAAGTGAAGGGACCAGCAAAAATCAATGAATTTTGGACATTTTCCATCTCCATCAAAGCAGATAAAGACCGATTGACTGCCCGAATCAAGGGGCAAATGAGATTGAAAACTTACTGTTCATTTTGGACAGTAAGGGGAGTTGGAATACCGAAAGGGATTGGGAAAATCCCATTGTACATCAACTTCTTCTTCGATTAAGTTAAATAAATACCGAAAGGAGCGCCAATTTTGGGGCCAACACAATGTCCATTGTCCAAGATTGTAAATTAATTTGCATTTCTCAATTTTGTAATAAATATTACTACTGTAACTAAGTTGTGATTAGGGAATTATCACCCATCCACGAAAGGAAGGTTGGTTTCACCTGCAGACTACACACTGTTTTAGAACAGTTTTGCACCCACATTAACTACAACCATGCACTTCGTACATGGGCTGAAAGTGCTCATCATAAGCTCCATTTTGACATGTGGCATGCCCCATTTGCAACAGCCCATCAAAAGTTATGACAGATTTACCTCAGCAGGCCTATGGTGGACAGCATTCTGTCCATAATCTTCATGCCCTCAGTAAAAATGAATTGGTGGCATTGTTCCCTTACGACCATGCCCACGGCATGCATATCAACCATATCTTGTCCCCTACCCCGATTCTCCTTGGCTACATACCCTTCCCCCATCCAATCTTCTCATTATAATTTTGATTAAACTAGTACTTTGTAGCCCCACTCACTAGCCACTCTAACACGTTCCCCTCCAGTTGTCTTTTGTTTTTTAGGGCAAAAACTTTGGAGGTCACGTCAGGATGGAATGTAATGAGCGGGACACACAAAAACTAGAAGTTAAATACCTAGTCAAACTAACCGGGGTATAAAAGGTGTAAGAGACCCAATTCAGGGCATCCACGTATAATCAAGAACTAGCTCTTCACCTTCTTCCTCAGCATCCATGGCTTCCTTCCTCTTTCTCCCTTCTTTCCTGTCTTTCTCTCTCCTCTTCTACTCTCTCTCTCTCTCTCTCTCTCTCTCTCTCTCTCTCTCTCCTATCAGTCTCATTCATCACACTGGCAAAGATTATCATCAACAAACTTTTCCTCCCTCCTTCCAAACATCACTCATGGCACTTGGATAACCTTTATTCAAGATTGTAGTATCATAGACAATATCTTTACTTTCTTGAGGCCACAGAGTGGGCCTTGGACAATGAACAAGGAAATGTAGTGCCTCTTTTGGATTTTGAGAAAGCCTATTTGCCAAAGCCAATTCGCATTTCCTAGAGGGTACCATGGATCGGATAGGCTTTCCACAAAAGTGGATCGATTGGGTCCCAACACCTTATATGACAGCCAGCAACACCTTTTATAGTGCAAAAGAGAAGACATGCATAAGCAAGTGTCTAACACACTCATGTATCCATTGTTGCTTTTACTCTCTTTCTCATTCTACTAAAACAACCAGAAAACTTAGAGTTGTTGAGCCTTTCTACTAAAACAAAGTCACATACCAATAAGAATCTAAAACAAGGTGCTAAGAAATTGTGGATGCTCCAATAATTACAAGAACAAACATAGCATAAATTTGGAACTCTTGACAAGGATTACAAAGAATGTCTAGAGTCGTCCACTGCGTGACTTTTTTTTTGAATTGTATAAATTGTTGCATACATAGATTGGTGTTGTAAATCATCTAGTATTTTAGGGGTGTTTTGGCACTTGAATTGTTGTTTCAAATGTTTAAAAAATATTGGCTATAGATATATAATATGAAGCTTTCTTTTAAAAATAGATCTTTTTTGAACATTTGAGCCATTCAAAGTCATTCAATTTTGAACTAAATGAGAGATTCCACATGTTCATTGAATTGAATATTGGTGCTATGTGACAACATGAATAGATACATCGAGTAGCCGACCATGCTAGAAAGCACCAAATATGAAATCAAACCCAAAGGCTTGATATCTCTTTTAAGGTTTTTGTTTAATCGAATGCATGAGATTTAGTCACAAGCAATCATTTAACTAATGTAAAAACACAACACCCTTACCTCAGGAGTACCAAAATCAAGTCCTTTTGTAAACCCTGGAGGCACAGAATGGAGTGGTCCTCCTGCTAATATAGCTTGCAATCCATCAACAGCAGATCCTGCTCCAACATGATCCTTATCTAATGCATGTGAAATGTCAAAACCTCCAGGCAAAAATGGATGATTGCTAGTGCTCCCTCGCACAAAATCCTCCACCAACCCTGGCCTTCGCAGTACTGATGATGAATTATTCGCAGTTTCAGCATGATGAATCACGTCCACCTTAGAGGGGGGGGAAACAGCTTATGTACCATTTTAAGAAATATGTTAAAAAAGAGAGAAATGAAAGTAATCGAATGTATCAGCCATTTATTCAAGAAGCAAAATAAACATCAACTATTTTAGGATGTAAAAAAGAGAGAAATCAAAGTAACTAAATGTATCAGCCATTTATTCAAGAAGCAAAATAAACATCACGATTTTGTTAAGGTTTAAATGCAAAGCTCTTGGTGTAAACCTTAGACATCAAAATTTGAGCCAATGTAAAGCGAGAGGTAAGGAGTTTGAGGAAGGGCTAAATGTCAAGCTAGGAATTAAGGAGAACAAACAAGTTTCATCAATATTCTAATATAAGATGTTACAGTAAAGGAATTCCATCTTTTCTTCCCTACTTGACTGCAAGTTCATTGGTAAAACATAATGCTTACTTCTTCAAACTCTGGAATCCAGCTGTCAAGATCACTGACATGTTTATCACCTTCTACATCCTTGTTTTCAACAACTGAGGGGTTCTGCTTTTGTTTCCTCTTTCGCTGAAAAGGTGGCTCCCAAACAGGAACAACAGCTGTACGTGGAAGACTCGGCTCCAAATTTGGAAGTCTTTCACTCAACCACTCAAAATCCCACATCTTGCCACTGTTGTCTGCAGTATCTGCCTCATGATCTAGAAGAGGTGTAAGATATTTGCGCTCAATGGATTCCCGTAAAGATTCTGGTGTTTCCTTGGGTAGAGCCGATGGCTGTGTCATGAAAAACGATCTCAACAAATCAGAAATTTCAATCTTGAGATTTGAAAGTTCTAAAAGGCTGAGATTTGACTCATTTCAAAAGAAATTTGCAATCATCCTTCAAAAGAAATTTGAAGGCATCAAAAAGAGCAAGCTCGATTTTACACAAATGCCTGAAATAAACTACCAGATTTTACATTTTAATCTTGAAAGACTAGTTCTTTCCCACCTAACTGGAGTATTATTAATATTTCTTTGTTTGACAACTGTGAAGCATTCAATTGTAAACAAGGCCGATAAAAAGTGAGACGGCCTTGTGCTATGAGGTTTCCTTCTAAATGCAAAAGTACCCATGAATCTTTCCCTTCAAAATTCTTATAAGAATGCCTAAATATCATCAGATAAGGCTTCTGGTCACAGACAACATCACCACCCCTCGTACTTATCATGAATGATGATGAGACACCTACCAGTATAAGGTCTGGTAGAGAACTAAGTGGTGTGTCCCGAGCAACGGGTGGCAATGGTTCTACCCGCAAATGACCAGCATATCCCGTCAAAGCAAGCCGGAATGGAAGCTCACCACCTGCATCTCCAAATTGCCAAAACACATCATAAATTTGGATTGAAAAACCCACTAATTTTCAGGTGAGAACCACAAAAGACAGCATGTAATTTGAATTGACATGTTTCCTCAAAACGCAAAATAGCTGGAATAGTGAAATTCAGCACAATTCTTCCCAATCCTCTGCTTAAACGATTGCAGAACACTAAAAGGCAGCATGTACAATTGAATGTATACATTCTTTTCCGTACTACTGCTTGGGCAAATGAAGAAATAGACTACCATGATTTTCAAATACTCTGCGCAAGCCAGCCTTAGAAGGCCTGAAATTCAGCAGAATTCTTTTCAATCCTCTGCTTAAGCAAATGCAGAAGCAGTAAGAGACAGCATGTACAATCGAAATCAAGCATTCTTTCCCACACTCTTGCTCAGGCAAACGAAGAGAATAGACCATAATTCTCAAATATTCTACTTAAGCCAGCATTTGAGGTCCGTCTGAGATTTACAGAGAAAAATTCAGCTAAAAGAAAATGCAGGAAAGCATATTCACAAGCCATGGCTTTCGAAAATTCATGCAAGTCAGCTGAAACCTATTCTGATGTCAGCAGACGATGACTGATCCATGTCCGAGCAGCAAACTGCTGCTGCTGCTGCTCTTCTTCTTCTTCTTCCAAAAGCAGGTTAAGTTAAGGCGACTTCCATAGCCACAACGTCAACAGAAGAGAGCCTTGTCTTCTCGCGCCTCCTTTGTCCCCATCACCAGGCAACTGGTAAGTTCACTACAAAGCCAGTAGTGTCAAGCCATTTCTTAGACTTAGAAAAAGCCAGTAGTGTCAAGCCATTTCTTAGACTTAGAAAAAGAAATTGAGGACTTAAGACTTTTGGATTTTACAATACCCATTTCTTAGACTTAGAAAAAGAAATTGAGGACTTAAGTTACAAACTTTTGGATTTTACAATTGTTTTTATTTAAATATATATAATATGCAAGCATATAATTTCAAAACCGTTACTTTTTATTGGTATTGCAAATCTGAGTGTAATGTTAAACCATCTATGTTACAAGTTACCTTTCTTATGTCCGCAAGTTTTAAGACTTTAGGTTTCAATGGATCGCAATACATTATTGAAAGTTTTCGTGAGAGCAATTCAACTAGGATTTTAAGCAATGTTGCTTTTCCTGTCCCTACTCCTCTGATAACATATAGATGAATGCATATGCTATGTCATTGAATAAAGCTCTTTGTTTTGTGTTGATGTAGTATTGGTCATTTGTTATTTGAATAGTGTTTGATGGTATTGTGCTAAAGATGTTTGTAGTTGATATATTGTTTTGTCTATATGATTTAAATGACTTATCTTCTGGTGTTATCATATATTTTTCAATTCATGTTGTATTTGTGATTGGTTTTGATATATGTTCAATAATTTTCTTTTTGTTGTTTTTGCTTGCTAAGTCTAAAGCAATATCTTCAAATTCTGACCAATTTATTTGTTCTTTTAGTGTTTTAGTGTAAGTATATTGTTTGGCTTTTTGTTCAATGGTATTGATATTTTGCATTGTATGCATCTTACTAACTTTTGTAGATTCCTAGTAATGTATTTTGGTTGGCATGGAAAAGTACATAAAGTAAAAGGTGTTCTCTATAGTAGTTACTTAAATCTTTCTATTTGTTATAGTTTATATTATGTATTGTTTATTCTTTATTCTGTTTCATAAATGTATTGTTGTAGTTGTAAGATAGTATTATATCTGCTAATGGGATGTTTTCTAGTTTAGGAGGTTGCTTAATGTAGTGGTCTATAAGTGATGGTTTAGCTATTACAATTGATGTATCATTAAGTTTTTATATTATGAAAGTGCATTCATCAAGACTACTTGTCTCAATAAAGTGGTATGCTTTGCTTGAGTGAGTGAAAGGAAGTCCAAGGATCATGTATGCAACTTGTTGGACAGACATTTGTTACATGGTTTAAAATGCATTTCCTAGTTTTTTTATTCTTATTACTTCATCATTTTGTTTTCTTTTACAATGTTCAAGTATCATTTTTAATGCTCTTGTTAGAGTTGTATCTATTCTTGTGATATATGATGTATAATATGCAACAATAGCATATGGATCTAACATGTGTTGCATGTCCATGTTTGCTTCTCATAGACTTATGAAGTTCTTTGGAAAAGGTTATGTTGGAAAATGTTCTTTGTAATAAGATTATGGAGCACGGTAATGTTCGTGGTAGTGCTATTTTATATATTCATGTTTTGAGATTTGAAACTCATTGAGCATTATTTCAAGTGGTTTTTTTAAATATTTTTCGGTATTTATTGCAAGTTTTGTGTAAAGGAGTGAGCTAGGAGAAAGATAAGAGAGAAGATTGCGAGAGAGAGAGAGAGAGAGAGAGCAGAGGAGAGGAATTCTAAACAAGGAGAGAGAAATACTAGAATTGGAGATAGAAAGACAACAATAGAGAGAGAGAAGCGATGGAAGTTAGAAGAGAGAAGGTAAGATGAAGAGACTTCTGTATTATTGAATGCTAAAAATTAAAAATCTCTTACACCTTAAATACCAAATAGTGTAGATAGTATTATTCTCCATTATTATTTTTCCACTCTTTGACATTCTATTCAAACCCGAATGTTTTTGTCCTTAAAAACAAGATTAGGACTTATTGCAATGTATGCGAAAATAGTAGAATAGAGTACTATTCTATTTGCACATTACAAGGTATAAATCGATGGGAAATCCAAGAATCTTGAATGAATAAAGGAACTATGTTCAAGTATATTGAATGTAAATCAATGGGAAATGAGAAAATCAAATACTTAATCATGAATCTTTGGTGAAATGAGAGCTATAGATAAGGAAGTGCATGATGTCTACTATAGGACCCTACTCTCATAAATCTAAGATAACTTTCAATAGGAAACTCCAATCGAGGTGTGCTATATATCAAAATATATCTATTTTTAAATGCTTTTGGCCCATGTACATGTGTCTTTTATTGTCCATAGTATAGAGTAAAATTTGACTTAAAACTAGAGTTATCTATAGCCTGTCTAAGCTAAAACAGTGCTAACAAAATGGAACCCAACTAACATAACCTGCTTGAGAGAACTTGTCTAAATAGAGCTTTTTCTTTTCAAAAGTGATCCTCTAATCTCCAAGATCAAAAGGAAAAGTGTCGCCCTATCCATGCATTGAATTTTTAGCCACCAAGCCATAGATATCATCATCCTTGGAATCATATGTATGTACGTTTAGAACCACAAAATCATAAGCAACTGAATCAAATAAAAACTCATGGTCATGGTCTTCCTCATCTTGGTCATGATCTACATAATCTACCTCTTGTTGGTCTTCAAGTAACTATCTATTTTTCTTGTTTGTTGTTGTTGTGGTAGTGGTAGTGGTAGTAGCGGTAGCGGTAGCGGCAATTGTTGTTTAATTTCTTATTTTCTTGTTTGTTGTTGTTGTGGTAGTCGTAGTCGTGATTGTTGTTATTGTAGTAGTAGTAGTAGTTGTTGTTGTTGTTATTGTTTTTTCTTATTTTCTTGTTTATTGTAGTGGTAGTGGTAGTGGTTTGTTGTTGTGGTAGTCGTAGTCGTAGTAGTAGTCATAGTAGTTGTGGTTTTCACTACAAGATATAGGCCTTATACCGACGTTTAAAGCGATGAAAATGCAAACAACAAAATTTGCCCCCGTCGTCGCAAAAAGCGTCGTTATTGGCGACACCATAGAACAGTCAGTATTGGCGTCATTATCAGCGTCGCTATTGGCGTCGTTATGCGCGTCGCAAACCGTCGCTATAAGCGTCGGTATTGGCGTCGTGATGCGCGTCGCAAACCGTCGTTATAAGCGACGGTTTTATCACGACGCCAATACCGACGCTTATAGCGACAGTTTGCGACGCGCATAACGACGCCACGACGGTTTTATCACGACGCCAATACCGACGCTTATAGCGACGGTTTGCGACGCGCATAACGACGCCACGACGCCAATACCGATGCTTATAGCGACAGTTTGCGACGCGCATAACGACTCCAATAGCGACGCGAGCAGTAAAATTTGTGATGCTAATAGTGACGGTAACAAGGGAAAAAAATTTATGGCAGGGCAACTTAGCGACGGTAACAGAGAAAAAAAAATTTTGTGGCAGGGCAACTAGTACTGTGTGCTTTATGAGAGCCATACAAAATAGTTTCTGCACTACTGTGTACAATGCACTTGCAAACAAAAACAATGTATACTGAAATCATAAAATTGATACATGAAATAAATACATGATCGCATAAAAAGTGATTGGTACTATCATGACAAGATATCACTAATACATAGAAAATGTCTACATAGATCAGGCGACTCAAAAATAAAGGTGTGTGAGCTCCAGGGATCCAAGGGCGAGCTACGCATCCTCGTCCCCCGAAAGCTCGTCCCGCCGCAAAGGAGCATCGAACGGACTCTGCAGAAAAAGAAACAACACATCAGTCCACCATACAATAATGCATTCAAATATCTCATGGTAACTACGGACAAGAAAGATAAGTGACTTACAAGGCCGCCACGTCTATACAATTAGTCGATCAATGCCCTGAGACCGTGCCTCTTTGCATATCGAGTCTCAAGGCCAGTCGGATCGCGATTTGTAATGGAGTGTTGCAAAGAAAACAAAATGCTAACTGTTAGAAACATGATTGTCAGTACAAAGAATATTTCAAAAAAATAAACAAGCAAAACAAAAGAAAAACTTACAAAGTCCTCCAAATATGTCATGTGGTCGCCACTCCCAAGATGATGGACCACTCCGGCCTCGAGTCGTGCCCTCGCCGCCTCGTGCTGCTGACTCCAACGTCCTGGAGAATCTGTAGCCTCCTCCCTCAGTCGGTGCCACTCGTCTGCATCTAACCACTCGGGCTTTGCAGCCCCACTCTTGATTGCCTTGTGTGCGGCCTTGTGTGCATCGGATCGTCTATGTGACATGTATGCACGCATGCAATCCATCATCCAGCCCGTAGAGAATCTATCTATTGTGGCTGGCACCGAAAACTCCTCGTGCAAGGCTGCTACTATGTAGTCCTTACTCCCCTCCGGTATGTTCTTCCAATGATCCAAGACGTTGTGCCGAAAAACTTGTTGGCACAAGTCTCTCATGCGTTGGCACAAGTCTCTCATGCGAGCCATCACCCTCCTCCCCTCATCATTCATGATGATGGCTCCTGACCTACTATCAACTAGATATCCATAATCCCTAGGAGTCTGCCTAAGATGGGTTCTCTCCCATCTGCGTCCACGCTCCTGGGCATATCCAAGAGACCCCTCTGCATCCGGTGTACCGACGGGGGTAGTCTCTCTCAGAGTGGCACCCACAGGGGTGCCACCTGCTGACGGCTACGCAAAAGCTGGAGTAACTGGAGTAGACATCCCCACAGGTGTGACAAATCCTGGAGGTGACGTAGCTCCAGCTGAACGACGAGACGGAGACACCGCGTCCGTGTCTCCACAGCATCCACCTGAGCCACGAGAGCGAGGAGTCGCATCTGTATCCCGTGTCGACCGCGGGTTCATTGCCTCTGTATCTCTGCAGCATCCCCCTGATCCCGATGCACTCCCTCCCTCTAGCCCAAGTCGTGAGCGTCGAGATCGTCTGCTCGAAGCTGAAGCATCCGATCGCGCTGAAGCAGATCTAGCAGAGCGCCCTGACGAAGACCGAGACAGATCCTGGTCTGCCATCTCTCTGAATCTAGCGATTTGGTTTGGAGACATACGTGCGAAGATATCCTGTAACTCCTCATCGCTCATCCCTCGACTCATCCTGAAAATGTCACCTGCACAGACAAAAAATGATGTTAGAATAATCAATTTAAATCATACAAAGCACACTAATATAAATCATTTTAAAAAAATATCACTTAAAATGCATATCTTATGTACCCTTATAAGCGATTGGTCAACAAATTGAGTAAGTGGATGCTCCAAGTATGAAGTATCCTATGGTCCCATGTTAATCTCCTGACACAACTCCGCATACACTGGAAGGTCGATAGACATGTCACCACAAAAGAATGAGTCTGCCTCGTTCTCAAAGAATTCTTGGACTCCTGTATTTCCATCATTGTTAGCCGATGCTGGCTCCAAGATTTCGACGGCCTCCACCCCTTGAAATATCGACCCCTCTATTTGCATATTATCTTCATCTATGCTCGGAACATCGCTTTGATTATATACTCTCGCACTTCAGGGAGTTGAAGGTATAACATACCACCATTGAGGTTTTTGGGGGTTTGGATAGAAGATTACATGTTCACAAACACGTACAAGAGAGTTCAAACCATTGTGACATAAACCATGTCGTAACACAATTAGCAAGCAAATGAGTCCATGCACCTGTTCACAATGGGCTGGCAACACAAAGGTGTCGCGCAAATCCGTCCATTTTTTTTCGGAATCTATTTCGAGAAATCCAGATGGACCTCATTGAACTGTTGCTCCAGCTCCTCCAAGTACCACTTTGAACCACTGCACATCGAATAGTATCATGGAAAAGCTACGGTAATCCATCGTAACAATACTTTGCAAGTTCCCAAAATACTCCATCTCATCCACAACCATGTTTGGATCCGTTGCTTGTCACCGGCTCTCTTGCTCGAACCTTGCCATGATACCACAGTCCATTGTGGAGGGCATTTTGTCAATACGCTGCTAAAGAGTTTACTGTTCATAATATAAATCATGGGATTCTTATGAACACAGAAGAACTTCACTGGGAGTCATATGAGGAATTTGCATACAAAATTCAGACATTGTTATCCAATAACCAACTTAGTTACATAAGTTCTTTTGTATTTAGCATATAATTTTTAGTTGTACCATGTATATTGATGAAAAATAAGTCTATGAAAACCTACAACTTGGTCAGCTGGAAGTAATTGACAGTCTGTAAGATAAATCACATTGATTCAAGTACAAAAATATGGTCAGAACTCAAGAAAAATGCCAAAAGTTGCTAAAAGTCCACTAGGTTCATAGGGGACCTGAAGTAATAGACTAAAGTGACCAGCAAGTGACCTGAGTAGGTCAAAAAGTGACCTGAGCCTGAGTAGGGAGCAGCCCACATTTTTCGGCGCAAAATGCGGGCTGCACAGCCTGACTGCAACTGGGAAAGAGCTGGAGCTATGGTGCATGCTTTGGAGTATGCAAACTGGAGATCAACAGGACCAGAAGATGAAGATGTAAACACGATGAGAGCTCCACTTATCTGTCCATTTGGCCTAACAAAAATGCATGTTATGACAGTCTATAAAATGGGAAAATCTGAGAGAAAAGTATTCAGCCTGCTCTTATGTACGACTTCTCTCATTTTGTCTACCTCATTCTTGGTCCAATGAAGCCCGACTTGTACCCAAGTACTTGAGTGACTTTGGGGCAAGCAAAGGGTGAGGATTTTGAAGGTGTATGGGCTGTTATGGGTTGAAATAACCAGTCTAAACAGGGCAGCCCGCTGTTCTTGTCCATTTTTATGAGCAAACAAGAGATTTATGTGGTTGTAATGGAAGAAAATGGCCTCTTTTCATCAGGACTTTGTTCATTAATGATTAGAGGAGCTTCTTCATGAGTTTATACACTCATTTTGAGCTTGATTATGGGCTGGAATTTTTTGTTTTAAAACAGGGCTGAAGCTAAAATTATGCTCCTTCAATGCATTTCATGTACCATTGGGCCAAATCTTGAATGTATTTGAAGTCTATCAACATAATACTTGTCCCAAAGAGTTGAAATCCATCTATGTACTTGAAATAAAAGCCATTAGAACTTGCATTTAATATTCATATTTGGATTGAGAATCTGAAAATATCATTTATGTTATGGTGTATGTATCCAGAGGCATTTGATGTAATCAAGATGGAGTTATTTATTCCATTCATGTATGCTAAATACATAGAGAAAAAGCTTGAATTCTTCTTCCCCATCTAAATCATTTCTAAATCCCGGATCTTGTTAAACCCCAACCTATTTCCCTTTCCTGAACTTTGAATCCCATACTCCTCTTCTGCACTAAGCCCCGGTGGTAGACCTTCAGCCCTAAACACAACGACAACGCTCCACGCAAATGCCGTCCGCGCAACCACGCTGCACTATATATTTTGTACTGTACATTGAAACACTCAAATTAGATGTCGCATATAAAATTTAGATACAACAGATTCTAAACCCCTCATCACCGTTGGACTACATCCCCTCGAGAATTTCCACTCCTTCATTGAGACCTCTGTCCCTTCGCGAAACGCTGCGGTCAAAGCTCCATGCAACCATTGCGTTGACATAAACCGCGGCATCTCCTCCATGCCTTCGGGATATTGAATCGATCGATGACGCATACTACGTCGGAATTCAGCTCGCGCTTCCTCTCGATCTTGCCTAGCGATCTAGTACTTGGCGAGCCACGTCTCCATAGAGGCATGGTGCAACATACAAAAGCGATTCACTTTCTCTTCCATTGAGGTATCCATTCTTTTTTCTACCCCATTTCCAACCACCACATCTCCAGTCAATCTATCATCGTCCTTCAGTGACCATAGCATTTCATTGTCTGGTTCCATCGTTGGTAGCCATTGTGAAATATGCACTAGCGCTTTAGACACCAACCAACCTTCGGCCATGCTACCTTCTGGCCGAGCTCGTTGTCGCACAAAGCCTTTCAGGGTTTTCATGAAGCGCTCCAAGAGGAACATCCATAGCGTATGGACAGGTCCAGCAATCTCCACTTCATCCACAAGATGCATAAGAAGGTGGATTTGTATCGTGAGAATGCTGGTGGGCAGGTATTTCTCAAAGAGACAGACCGTCTCCACTGCTCCCCGCCTCGCAAATTCAATAGAGGACGTCTTAATCTCCTTCTGTGAGATCCATTGCACCAAAGTCGACAACTTGTAAATGGCCCTGCGTATTTCTAGAGTAAGACATCCTGCGATCGCGATCAGTAGTACAAACTGCCACAAATGAGAAAGCATTATGAATAATGGCTACATTCCAAATAGCAAAATGCCCACGCTAATTACAATCCATTCGTAGTACAAATTGACATATCTTATGCTAGTCATGGGATTTTAGCCCTGATAATTGGTCGTCTTTAGAAAATGCGGGCCTGAGAGAACGCATCATACCCGTCGGAGTGCGGATAGACTTCATTACTTGCTTCACAATGCGCTCTTCTTTAGTGGACAAAACCCAAGGAGCACGAGGAAGCTACACGGGACCATCAGCACTCGATTGCCGCCAAAGCGCCTCCATCTTACCTACCTCCTTCAAATTCATTCGTGCCCCTATAGTGTCTCTCTTTCTTGTGATGTGGTCCCATAATAAGCTGCCCAGATTCTTGAAAATATGCATGGGATCCAACAAGTGGTTGACCTGTAAGTGGGTCCAATATGGCAACTCGTAGAAAACTGAGAACCGCCGCATTCCATTTGGATGTGATTCCACGTGGACCATTTTCAGCTCGTACCAGCTTGCGGCGTTCATACGTGTTGGAGGTCATCCAAGGAAACCTTCCTTGTTTTCATGATCCTCCGGCAAGAAAGCAGCGTGTCCTTGATATACCATCTTCTTCATGGTTCGTGGCCTTCGGGAGTCTAACTGTGGCCCGCACAATGGACATGCATGATAACCTGAGGTAACCAGACCTATTCCAACACCATGACCTAGTGAATACTTGATTGAACGAGATAAAATATAGATATTACCAGCGAGAACGGAGGCCTGCTCACCTGAGCACTCTCCCAATCCCGAAAAGTCATGCATCGTCCACATGAGAATGGCTCGAATATTGGCTGACTGTCGACCATCGTGCCTGCTCATATCTTGCACAGTGACCCCCTCCTCCCACAAAATCTTAAGCTCATCGACTAATGGACGAAGATACACGTCCATATTTTTTACTTTGTAGCGGCCTGGGATGAGCAAGCTAAGAATGAGATGTCATTTCTTCGTAGAAAGCCATGGAGGGATATTGTAGTTGACAAGGACTATAGGCCACACACTGTAAGAAGTTGAGCGTAGACGGAATGGGTTCACGCCATCCATTGCGAGACTAAGCCAAAGATTCCTTGGCTCTCGGGCAAAGCCTGGGAAGGTAGAGTCAATGTGGCTCCATGTGCGTGAATCTGCTGATATTCGTTGAACTCCATCCGTGGACCTATTCTGTGCATACCACGTTGTCAAGCTCGCCATGCCGGACGTACGAAACATGTGGTTTATGCGGGGGATAAGCGGAAAGTGTCTGAGAACTTTTTGAGGGATGGTTTGCCCTTGCAAGTCCTGTCGATACCTGTGAGCACCACACTTTGGACATGTCTCCATAGTCTCGTATTCTCCTCGAAACAGATAGCAATCGTTGATACATGCATGGATGTTATTGTAGCCCATGCCAAGCTTCCGTAAAACATGTCGTACATCATCACGAGACTCAGGCATGGTATTTGTAGGTGGTAATATATGATATATCAATAACCTAAAAAAAATCATAAAACACCTTGAAAAAGCACAAATGTTTGTAATAATAGTACCGAAAAAAAAAATTCAGTGAAGCGTATGTACAAGGTACCTGAACAACTCGGTCACACTCGTATCGCTCCAACCAAATTTTGCTTGCATATTTAAGAGTGCAAGCAGTGTCTTCAGCTGAGATACTCGACACCCATCATATAATGGTATGGATGCTTCCTCTCTAAGCGGATCAGAAGTCTCGACATCCATGGGAATCAATGCATCGATCATTGCATCCATCTCAGGCTCCAAGATTGTAGGTAGGTCTGGAAGGTTGCTTGTCTCCTCTGGCATTGACGGTATAGATTGGCCTTGCGAGTGGTGGATTGGCTCCTGCACTCCATCCATCGCATGTCCATGTACTCTTCTAATTGGCCGCAAAGGGTGCACTCCCCTTTGGGACGAGACATCACCTCCCTGGATAGAAAATTTGCTAGCAAGACCCAATCTTATTGTATATGGTATTCAATTAGCTTGCAAGTACAATGCATGATTGATATTAAATTCAAATTACCATTTGCTGAAAATCCGCAATCGTCTGATCAATGATCTCAGATTGAAACTCGCCAAATCGTTGTACGTGTTCTATAGACAATCAGTCGTCTAATTGCCAACTTGCATTGAGAGTAAGGACATGGGACACGCTGATTAAGATACGCCTCGCAATCTTGAACAACAGGACCTTCTTCGTTTTCCATCTTGTCTACGTTACAACAAACAATTTAATGACTTCTCATTGTTTATTGGATATGTCACTCATTGTTTATTGGAGGTCACTTATGCTTCTCGAGATGTCTATTTGATGTGAGATCACTTGGGATGCTATGTCAATGTCTTGGCATGCTATTGGACTAATTTGAGCACTCATTTACTCAATTTTATAGAGGTTTTCACTTTTGCAATAAGTAGGGTTGAATGCTATTTTGTTAGAGAAACTTCATGCTTATTGCTTATTGATGCTTATTGATTACTTTGCATGCTACACTAATGTCTATGGTTGATGCCATATACTTGGCCATGCTTCTAGAATGCACTTGGATTGAGATTGAAGCTTAGTCTCATTGAGTTTGACTGTCACTTCTCACATCAAGCATTAATTTAAGACACTTCGTGCCTCTTATCATTGGATGATACATGAGCCATTTGTTAGATATATTATAGTGAGACAATAGGACTAATTGTGACATGTACATGCTCTCTTGATACTCATTGGACGCAGTACCCCTATCGTAGGATGGTTTGATGTTTTGTCTTGGATCTAGTATTTATATCTGTCATAGTGCTGTCAGTGGTATTTATATGCTTCTAGGTTATGTATTGAGCCTTAGTGCCCTCTCTCTCTCATTTTTTCTCTCTCCTCTCCCTCTCTCATTTCGTTTTCTCTCTTCCTCTCCCTCTCTCATTTTATTTTCTTCCTTAAATGTTTTATTTGGAAAATATCTCCCTCTCTTCCTGCTAGCTTTCACTCAAGAGGTCCTTCCATTTAAATGCTCCTAACACTCTCCAATGAGTTGCATTTAGATGAGTTACATTGTGAGTTCAATTTGAATGCAACCCATAGGGTGTTTTATCTAGAGAACTAATTTCATGTCGTAAGCAAAAAAATTTCACTAATTTCTTTTCTAATACAATTGATAAACATTAGACATAACTAATCCTCCATAGTAATCATTAGACATAACAATAGACATAACTAATTTCTTTCCTAATGCAATTGATAAACGTTGGACATAACTAATCCTCCATAGCAATCATCAATCAATGCAATTCGAATCTCTACTACAAATGATTAGAGAGTTTTTTTTATAAAAAATTGAGTTGTTGATTTCTATCTACTCTAATATACTCAACCAATCAAATCATCATCTCAAATCAATTCAGCCTCACAATCCAAGTATGGCTCCCTCAATTGGTTACGCCACTCCATTTTGCAATCCATCCATTCCTCAAGTACTCCAAAAAAGAGAGGAAGCATAGAAAAGAAAGAGGGATATTCCAACCTCATCTCAACTCTACCTCTCACCCTCCAAATTGTAGAAGAAGAAGGGGAAGAAGAGAAGAATGCAAGATAGGAGAGAAGCTTCACTCTTCTAGTTCCTCACTTAATTCCTCTCACCCTCACCCTCACCCTCACCCTCGCCCTCAATGTGAAGCATAAGAAGATAGGATACAAGGAGAGAGAAGAGAGCTCTCAAGTTTGCACACACAAGAATGATCTATGCATGCATCCTATGTTAATTTGAACACTTCAAAAAAGTGAATAGAGAGTTTTGCCCACAACCTCTTCCATTCCCTCCCTCTCCCTCTCCCTCTCTTTCTCTCTCATTTCCTCTCCCTCTCACAATATATCCTAACACTCTCTAAAAGCAAAAGGGAGAGGGAGAGAGAGAATGCATTCCCTCTCCCTCTCCCTCTCCCTCTCCCTCTCTTTCTCTTTCTCTCCCTCTCTCATTTCCTCCCCCTCCCCCTCCCCCTCCCTCTCTTTCTCTTTCTCTTTCTCTTTCTCTCCCTCTCTCTTTCTCTTTCTCTCCCTCCCTCTCCCTCTCCCTCTCCCTCTCCCTCTCTTTCTCTCTCATTTCCTCTCCTAAACAAGCAAAAGAGAAAGAGTTTTAAACCCTAAATAAGCAAAAGAAGGAGAGAATAGACTCACCGATGAGATATGGCGACTGTGGGGCAGCTCCTCTTCACGATGAAGGCTCATCCTCTCCTTCGCGAACGATGGCGGCGGCAGCGGAAAGTCTTCTTCCTCTCCCTCTCACGACGGTCGTTCTCTCTCTCTCGCTCTCGCTCTCAAAACAGTAGACGTAAAAACACAAAATAAACCCGCGCTCGGTTTCGGCCTATTTTTTTTCCCTGTGGGGCGTCATTATTTTTTGCGTCGCAAATAGCGACGTAAATAGAGACGCAAAAAATAATGATGCCGCTACCTGCGTCGCTACCCACCGTCGCTATAGGCTTAAATCCTTGTAGTGTTTCTTGTTTGTTGTTGTTGTTGTAGTAGTAGTTTTTTTTTTCTTTTCTTGTTTATTGTTGTTTAGTTTTCTTGTTTGTTGTTGTTGTTGTAGTAGTGGTAGTAGTAGTAGTTTTTTCTTCTTTTCTTGTTTGTTGTAGTAGTAGTAGTTATTGTTGTTGTTATTTTCTTCTTCTTTTCTTGTTTATTGTAGTGGTAGTGGTAGTGGTAGAGAGAGAGAGATGTTTTGTTAAAGGAAATTGGTAGTAGAGAGAGAGAGATGTTTTGTTAAAGGAAATGAGAGAGGGAGAGGAAGAGAAAAAGGAAGAAGGAACGAGAGAGAGGGAATAAACATACAGCATAATAAAGAAAGAGAAAAAGAGAGAGAAATGGAAGGAGAGAAGAGAATGAACGGATAAAAAGCAAAGAGAGAGTAGTGGCGAGGTTCGGTGAGGTCCGGTGCAATACCACAATACGGGAAACACTCCGACATACGTCAATTCGTGGGTGGGTGGAGACTTTACATATGTTAATTTTGCTGAGTTACAAGAGAAGAAATCCCTTCTCAAATAATTTAAGAAATAAAAAAAAGAATGATAACAAAAATAAATTGTTTGTCGTAACGTAGACCAAATGGAAAATGATGAAGGTCGTGATGTTCAAGATTGCGAGGCATATCTTAATCAGTGTGTTCCATGTTCTTGCTCTCAATGTAAGCTGGCAATTAGACGAAAACGTCGATTGTCTATAGAACGCATACGACGCTTCGGCGAGTTTCAAACTAAGATCATTGATCAGGCGATAGATTTTGAGCAAACGGTAAGAAAAGTGTATATCAATCATGCATTGTATTCACAAGCTAATTGAATACCATATACAAAAACATTGGGTGTGGCTGGCAAATTTTCTATCCAAGGTGGTGACGTCTCGTCCCAAGGAGGAGTGCACCCTTTGCGGCCAGTTAGAAGAGTTCGTGGGCGTGCGATGGATGGAGTGCTTGAGCCAATCCACCACTTGGAAGGTACTACCCAATCTATACCGTCAATACCAGAGGAGACATGCAACCTTCCAGACTTACCTACAATCTTGGAGCGTGAGATGGAGGCAATGATCGATGCATTGATACCCATGGATATCGAGACTTTTGATTCGCTTAGAGAGGAAGCGTCCATACCATTATATGATGGGTGCCGAGTATCTCGCCTGAAGACATTGCTTGCACTCCTAAGTATGTAAGTAAAATACAGGTGGAGCGATGCGAGTGTGACCGAGTTGTTCAGGTACCTTGTACGTATGTTTCATTGATTTCTTTTTGGCACTATCATTAAAAACATTTTAAGGTTACTGAAGTATCATATATTACCACTTACAAATACCATGCTTGAGTCTCATGATGATGCACACTACAATAGCATCCATGCATGTATCAACGATTGCATACTGTTTCGAGGAGAATATGAGACTATGGAGACATGTCCAAAGTGTGGTGCTCACAAGTATCAACTGGACTTGCAAGGGCAAACCATCCCTCAAAAATTTATTAGACACTTTTTGCTTATCCTCTGTATAAACCACATGTTTCGTACGTCCGGCATGGTGAGCTTGACAACGTGGCATGAATAGGTCCACAAATGGAGTTCAACAAATATCAGCGGATTCACGTGCATGGAGCCACATTGACTCTATCTTCCCAGACTTTGCCTAAGAGCCAAGGAATCTTCGGCTTGGTCTTGCTATGGATGGCGTGAACCCATTCGGTATGCACTCAACTTCTTACAGTGTGTGGCTTATAGTCCTTGTCAACTATAGTATCCCTCCATGGCTTTCTACGAAGAAAGGATATCTCATTCTTAGCTTACTCATTTCCGACCACTACAAAGTCAAAAATATGGACGTGTATCTTTGTCCATTAGTTGATGAGCTTAAGATTTTGTGGGAGGAGGGGGTCACGGTGCAAGATATGAGCAAGCGCGATGGTCGACGGTCTGCCAATATTCGAGCCATTCTCATGCGGACCATGCATGACTTTCCGGGATTCGGAGAGTGCTCAGGTAAGTAGGCTTCCGTTCTCGTTAGTAATATCTATCATAGCTCGTTCAAGTTTGTATTCACTAGATAGAGGTGTTGGGACAGGTCTGGTTACCTCAGGTTATCATGCATGTCCATTGTGTGGGCCACAGTTAGACTCCCGAAGGTCACAAACCATGAAGAAGATGGTATATCAAAGACATGCCACTTTCTTGCCAGAGGGTAATGAACTCAGGGAAGGTTTTCTTAGACGACCTCCAGTACGTATGAATGCCCAAAGCTGGTACGAGCTAAAAATGGTCCACACAGAGTCACATCCAAATGGAATGCGATGGTTCTCAGTTTTCTACGAGTTGCCATATTGGACCCACTTACAGATCAACCACTTGTTGGATCCCATGCATATTTTCAAGAACGTGGGCAGCTTGCTATGGGACCACATCACAAGAAAGAGAGACACTATAGGGGCACGAATGGATTTGAAGGAGGTAGGCAAGATGGAGGCACTTTGGCCAGAGTCGAGTGCTGATGGTTGCTTGCAGCTACCTCGCGCTCCTTGGGTTTTGTCCATTAAGAAGAGCAAATTGTGAAGCAAATAGTCAAGTCTATCTGCACTCCGATGTGTATGATGCATTCTCTCAGGTCTGCGTTTTCTAAAGACGACCAATTATCGGGGCTAAAATCCCATGATTGGCATAAGATATGTCAAGTTTATACTACGAATGGATTGTAAGTGGCCTGCATATTTTGCTATTTGGAGTGTAGTCGTTTTTCATAATGCTTTCTTGTTTGTGGCAATTTGTACTATCAATTGCGATCGCAAGATGCCTTACTCCAGAAATACGCGGGGTGATTTACAGGTTGTCGACTTTAGTGCAATGGATCTCACAGAAGGAGATTAAGATGTCCTCTATTGAATTCGCGAGGTAGGGAGTAGTGGAGACGGTTTGTCTCTTTGAGAAATACCTGCCTACCAGCATGCTCACGATACAAATCCACCTTCTTGTGCATCTTGTAGATGAAGTGGAGATTGCTGGACCTATCCATATGTGATGGATGTTCTTCTTGGAGTGCTTCATGAAAACCCTGAAAGACTTTGTGCGACAACGAGCTCGGCCAAAAGGTAGCATGGCTGAAGTTTGGTTGGTGTCTGAGGCGCTAGTGCATATATTTCACAATGGCTACCAATTGTGGATTCAGACAATAGTATGCTATGGTCGCGGAAGGACGATGATAGACTGACCAGAGATGTGGTGGTTGGAAATGGGGTAGAAAAAAGAATGGATGCTACAATGGAGGAGAAAGTGAATTGCTTTTGTATGTTGCACCATGCCTCTATGGAGACGTGGCTCGCTAGGTACCAGTAAGCTAGGAAATATTGAGAGAAAGTGCGATCTGAATTTTGATGTAGTACGTGCCATCGACTGATTCGATATCCCGAGGGCATGGAGGAGATGCCACGGTTTATATCAACGCGATGGTTTCATGGAGCTTTGACCGCAGTGTCTTGTGAAGGGACGGAGGTCTCAAACGAGGAGTGAGAATTCTCGAGGGGCAAATCATAGTGATTAATTGTTTATGCTTGTACTAATATGTTTTCTAGATGAGTTATCAATTTGTGTAAGTGAAGAATATGGAAGCTAATATTTTATGAAATTATCTTATATAGAAAAATAACAATCTAGTAATGAATAACCTGGTTTGACAGCATGACGACATTACGAACTTTGTCTTTACTCGCGTTTGCATTAGCCACACCCGATGTTCTGTTGGTAGTGGCAACTCTCGCAACCTCGGGCACTCCTGTATCATTGGCAATACCCGTTGCTTGACCGGTTGCGTTGGTTCCCATGGTTTTTCCACTTCGTTGTTTTGGAGCCATCATTCGAGTGGTTCGAGAGATAGGGAAGGTGCTATATTTTATATGCAATAACTAATTGAGTATTTCAATGTACAATACAAAATAAATAGTGTGGCGTGGTCGCGTCGACTGCATTTCCGCATTGAGCATATTGACAAAATGCGCTCCATGGCAGATTGTGGTATCATGGCAAGGTTCGAGCAAGAGAGCCGACAACGAGCAACAGATCCAAACACGATTATAGATGAGATGGAGTATTTTGGGAACTTGCAAAGTATTGTCACGGTGGATTACCGTAGCTTCTCCATGATCCTATTCGATGTACAGTGGTTCAAAGTGGTACTTGAAGGAGTTGGAGCAACAGTTCGACGAGGTCCATCTGAATTTCTTGAAATAGATTCTGAAAAAAAAAAGATGGATTTGCGCGACACGTTTGTGTTGCTGGCCCATTGTGAACAGGTGCATGAACTCATGTGTTTTTTAATTGTATTACGACATGGTACATGTCACAATAGTTAAATCTCTCTTATACGTGATTGTGAACATGTATACCTTCAGCTCCCCAAAGTGCGAGAGTATATGATCAAAGCGATGTTCCGAGCATAAATGAGGACAGTATACAAATAGAGGGGTCGATATTGCAAGGGGTGGAGGCCACCGAAAGCTTGGAGCATGTAGAGGAGCCAACATTGGGTAACAATGATGGAAATACAGGAGTCCAATAATTCTTTGAGAACGAGGTGGACTCATCCTTTTGTGGTGACATGTCTATCAACCTTCCAGTGTATGCGGAGTTGTGTCAGGAGATTGATATGGGACCATAGGGTACTTCATACTTGGAGCATCCACCTACTCAATTCGTTGACGAATCGCTTATAAGGATACATAAGATATGCATTTCAAGTAAGATCATTTTTTAAAGATTTATATTACCGTGCTTTGTATGATTTATATTGATTATGCTAACATCAATTTTTACCTGTGCATGTGACCTTTGTGGATATTTAGATCATCATGATGAGTTGAGGGATGAGCAATGAGGAGGTACAAGAGATCTTCACGCGTATGCCTCCAGATCAGATGGTGAGATTTAGATATATGGTGGACTAGGAGCTGTCTCGGACACCATCAGGCCACTCTATTAGATCTACTTCGGTGCGCTCTGATGTTTCAGTTTCTAGCAGACGAGGTCGACGCTCGAGACTTGGGCAAGATGGAGGGAGTGGTTTAGGGGGATGTTGTGGAGATTCGGATGTAATGAGCCCACGGTCGGCTTGGGATACAGGTGCTACTTCTCACTCTCGTGGCGGTTCGAGAGAGCGTCGCTCAGTTGGTTGCTGTGGAGGTACCGACACAGTGTCTTCGTCTCGTTGTTCTACTGGAATCGCATCACCTCCTGGATTTGTCACACCTGTGGGGACATCTACTCTAGTCACTCCGGCTTTTGCTCTCAGCCGTCTAGCAGGTGGCACCCCTATGGGTGCTACTCCGAGAGATACTACCCCAGTAGGTACACCAGATGTACGGGGGTCTCCTAGATATGCCTAGGAGCGTGGTCGTAGGTGGGAGAGGACCCATCTTAGGTATACCCCAGAGGGATATGCCTATCTTATAGATGATAAGTTAGGAGTCATCATCATGAATGTTGAGGGGAGGAGGGTGATGGCTCGCATGAGAGAGTTGTGCTAACAAGTTTTCCAGCACAACGACTTGGATCATTGGAAGAACATACCAGAAGAGCAAGGACTACATAGTAGCATTCTTCCATGAGGAGTTTCCGGTACCAGTCGCAACAGATAGGTTTTCTACGGGCTGGATGATGGAGTGCATGTGTGCATACATGTCACACAGACGATCGGACGCACACAAGGCACTCAATAGTGGGGCTTCAAAGCCCGAGTGGCTAGACGTGAACGACTGGCACCGACTCAAGGAGGAGGCTACAGATTCTCCAGGACGTTGGAGACAGCAGCACGAGGCAGCAAGGGCATGACTAGAGGCCGGAGTGGTCCATCATCTTGGGAGTGGCGGCCACAGGACATATCTAGAGGACTTTGTAAGTTTTTCTTTTGTTTTGCTTGCTTATTTTTTTGCAATATCCTTTGTACTGATAATCATGTTTCTAACAATTGTATTTTGTTTTCTTTGCAGCACTCCGTTACAAATCACGATCCCACGGGCCTTGAGACTTGATATGCAGAGAGGCACGATCTCACTGCATTGATCGACTGATTATATAGACGCGACGGCCCTATAAGCCACTCATATTTCTTGTTCGTAGTTACTATGTTTAATTAGAATGCATTATTGTATGGTGGATTGATGTGTAGTTGTTTCTTTTTTTGCAAAGTCCGTTCGATGCTCCTTTGCGACGGGGATCTATAGCTCGCCCTTGGATCCCTGGAGCTCACATACTCTTCTTTTTTGGTCACATGATCTGTGTAAACATTTTCTATGTAGTAGTAGTATCTTGCTATGATTGTACCGGTCGCTTTCATTATGTAATCATGTATTTATTTCATGTATCAGTGTTATGATTTAAGTATACTTTGCCTTTATTTACACGAGCATTGTACACATTACTGAAACTATTTTGTATTCACAAAATTTTTTCCCCTATTATCGTCGCTATTAGCATTGCAAATTTACTGCACGTGTCGCTATCAGCGTCGCAAAATGCAAATAGTGACGCTGATAACGACGCTCATACCGACTGTTCTATGGCATCCCCAATCACGACGTTTTTTGCAACGACGAAGGCAAATTTCTTTATGAACATTTTCGTCGCTTTTAACGTCGGTATAATGCCTATATCTTGTGGTGATGCATGTTGACCATAAGCATACTCATCAAATGCATGCTCCCGCCTTTACTCATAACATTGATACCAATGGTCATCTTGCTCATAATGCCCATGAGAATGCTCATCCTGTTGATAATACTCATCCTGTTATTAATAACACTCATGGTTATAACAATCCATGTTTAATAGAAGTCTTGCTTTGTTCTCTAAATCAACCCTTTTATGTGCAATAAACTAATCAAGTAGAGCTACAAAGTTGATCAATTGTAACCTGCATTTAAAGCCAATATTAAGAAAGAGAGCTAGAACTATGAGCCATAACTGCATTCATCTGGCATATCATGCATAGTGTTACCCTATTTGGTCTACCCTTATTTTGCACTAGTTCTCGTGCTGAAGTTGACCAATTGTTGAGCTACTACTCCCTTTTGCTTCCTATATCCCTTTTGCCTCCAATATCAAACATCAATTTCACCAGCAACAACAACAACTACTATTGCTGCCAACATTACTCCTGTTGCCATAAGTGAAGCTAGTGTTGCATTTACAATTTTGTAGACTTCAACAACCAATCTAGCTTAGATGTTTCGAATGCTACCCAACCATATGCTTTCAGAAATTGATGTAGACATTATTGTAGAAGATAAAAATCATCTCTGCCTATATATAGATGTGTTGAATAGGTTGTTTCACCACCAACCCAGTACGACAAAAGTTGATCAATTGGTTTCTCTAATAGTTTTTATAGGTAGAATGGATTTACATGTTCAAAGATCCATCCTTGCATGAATATCACTTCAAGTATCACTCATTGTGGTCAAATGTGTCCATGGGAAATGATGAGAAATATGTCCATTCAAATATCACTTCTATTATTATGCACTTTAAAACTCTCTAGTAGATCTCTTGTTCCACTGCAATAGTCACAAGTTGTGGCTCAACTTGTTGCTAGGGTATTACCAAAACTTTCATACATTTGATTGATCCCCTGCATCCTCAAGGAAATTCTCCAAAAGCTTATTGGATATATTGAATGTGTATAAGATGTACGGTGAAATCATATGCAATATTAATATGAGTAATCACTAGTAAATATCCTCTATCCTCTATGCAATCCCTCCATCTTGTACATGCATACTCTTCTCTCTTTTAAGACTGTGGTAGCAAAATTAGTTATAGTACCAAATGGAATCACTGGTAAACTCTCTATATGAGAATCACCCTTTGAACATACTCTCCATGAACAAAATGAACAGTGGGCCCTGAAAATTTCATAGTAATTTCATAGCCATACTATTCACGTGCATGAGCTAGATCAACCTTGAACATATAGCTTTTCAATCTATTGCTTATTGGATGTTGAATGGGGTGGCTAATGATCCGTGACTGTTGAAACTTTAACTACAGCCTTGACCTAAAATACTTGAACAACCAAATTTTGTACACAAACCCAACAGATGTACATAGAGCCCCTAAATTTAGATGTAGTTAGAGAATAGAATGCAAAACTAAGTTTGAAACAATGCACTCGATTTAGCTTTGATAGACACAAGAAAACATTATTCTTATACACAAGCAAAATGTTGAGCCATAAAAAACTTTAGATATCTCCACAAGGCTCTTCAAAAAGGTGCAACTCTTTACTCAATTTTAAGAAGTAGTAGATAGCTTCTTACCATGAACACAAGAAAATTAGATTCTAGTACATGCATGGCTGTAGTTGTCACTAGTCTATTATTATTGCCATCCTCATTGGATATGAAGGTCAAATACTCTAGAATTAGGAAAGAGATCGAGAGGCCTCACTAATATTATATGCCCTTCATCATGTCTATGTCTACATTTAGATTCTTAGTGTGGCCATTTGTTGAAGGATCTACCACCCAAAAAAGATAAGCCCATAGGTGAGTTACTCTTTCTGTGATTACATCAACACTAGCAATGTCCTTGGCAAGTAATGTGTTTGTTATTACTCTTTTGTCTAAAAACTGTCAAGAGTTCCATCTAGCATGTGGAGCAAGCTATATAATACATTTGTGGATTGGCAAGTGACAGAAGATGGAGACTCAATGGATCTCTCTAGAGAACACCAGATAAACGGGGCAAATATTGCAATAAAATCTATACTCTATCACCAACAAGCTTGTTCTTCATGCTTTCAAGGAACCATAAGAAGAAAAAGAACACTAGGAACATGAATCTTCTACACATCATTATAGAATGAATCTCTCATGGATTTCTCGTAATAGATCTTTATATCCACCAACCACAAATGAAATAAACACAAATAAATGCTCAATATTAAGTGGAAAATAATCACATAAGCTTTGTTATTCATGATTCATGATATTTTTCCTTCAATCTCTCACAATCTATCATAGATACAATGCTTTTCCATAGAAATTTGACTCTCTCTCTCTCTCTCTCTCTCTCTCTCTCTCTCTCTCTCTCTCTCTCATGCTCTCAATCACTCATACATCATAATCTTCATCTAATACGATAGAATATAATCCTTTCTTGGTCATGAATACACCTCTCAAGAGGTATGTATGATATGAAAAGACACTAGAGATAGTACAATGACCTTTCATAACTCACTAATGTCACTATCACTTTAGTCTTCATTTCAAGTCTTCATTAGCTACATCTTCACTTCTTCAAACTCTTTTGAGCTTATTCCATTTCCAAGATTAGAAAACTTTGCTAAGCTAAACATTTATTTCATAAAACACTCACAAAAGACAAACATAAGATATATAGAAGCTTAAGAGACCATCAACAAAACATCATAAAAACTATAATGCTCAAATCAAAACCAATCCAAACCATCAAAGGAGGCAAAACATGCCTATTAGAACTAAACAATGATTAGATATAACACATAAGCATATCATAAATCATTCAAAAACCATTATAACCTAATCAAACATATTCAACCCATCCCAACACACTTCAAAACAACTCAAAAAACATTCAAACCTATAAATCCCATCACAAAATCAATCATTCATTCCCCAAAAAACAATAATAAATTCAATCATTTCAGTCCTCAACATATTCCTACACTTAAACAAAAAGCATCCTCGTGACCTTGGAAAAAGAATAATAAAAGCTCTAAAGAATCAATCACTTAAATCATCATCTTCAATCCATTAGCCTTTAACTCCATTTGGGCCACAAAATAACTTGGGTCTAAACAAATATACGAAAGAAAAACCATAAACCAGTATTAACCACAAACAAACTATAAAAGGATATAATGGATTTTCTTTCTCATTTGCACAAAATCCATAGCTTTATCTTCAACCATCATCCATCTTTGATCATCTTCAACTCCAACTCCATCTCCTTATGATGACAAGGATAATTCATACACACACTCACATATCACACAAACAAAATATCCATAGAACATTGATCTCAATTTATAAGACAATGTAGTCTGAATGGCACAACCCTCTAAAATTTTAGAGAGGAAAAATAAAGTTAAAAAAAATCAAGATAAATTAGAAAGTAATCCACTTGCTTGTTAGAGTGAAGATATTTCTTTTTAAACTACATACCAAGCATAAGTCTTTCCAATGATTTGTTCTCATTCATAAAATAGATAGGAATATTCTAAAGGGACTAGAGACTACACATCCTTTCCATTAGGACAACAAACCTACTAGGAAAAGATTGAGCAAAGTAGTACAACACATCCATCTAAGCTCTTGACACATCCTCATTATGATTGATGAGAAAAAAAGGGATAGACTTACTTGTATTTATATGCAATTACTAATGCGTAAAGGCTAAATACCAACAAAAATGAGCAGCCAACCTCATATGAACATTTTTTGATGGGATATATATTTGAGAAAATTGAAGATATGCAATTAAATACGCAGAAGAAGTCTCCCATGATTATGAAATAACAAGCCAATTAAAAACTAGTTCTGTTAGAGAATCATATAAAGTCTATTATCAACAATGAAGTATATCAATGTCACACCCAACGGTATCCATGATTGATAATGGCGGAAGGTTTATATAATCAATAGGTTGAGATAAGGGAATCACAATCGAACAATGGAGTGAAGGGGAGCTACAAGCTCTACCCCGAGACCTATGGACCACTTATTGCTCAAGTGTTTCGAACCGAGCGGCCATGGCTACCTCTCACATAGCCGACGCGCAATGCCTACCTTACGGGTGTAGTGAGCTTACCTTGATGCTCGATCGAGTACCCTCCTCTTTCTTGCACACCGGTAGCTCCACGATCCTTGAGGCAAGCTCAAGCAACCTCAATCCCTCTCCCATGAGCTTCATCCTCCATAGCCACGCGCGAGACAAGAGACGAGAAGAGAGGAGGGGAAGATGAAGAGAGAAGATGGAGAGCTTCTTCTCCAAGATCCCTCACTCTCACACAATCACTCCCTCACTCCCTCTCAATCCCTCTCTCAAGCACAAGCAAGAAGGCAAGAAACAAGAGAAGAAGAAGAAGAAGCTTTGGCCACACACAAGAATGAGCTTCTCATTCACTTTTCAACTTTATATACAAAACCCTAAATCCCTTTTGGGCGGTCATCCCCTTTTCCTCTTTTTTACATGGCCGGTCGTAGCCTAGGCCCTTTTTCCCATTGTCATTCTATCTTCCTAGATTCCTTTCCACCGCCCATCTACATTTACAAATTGCACGGGTGAGAGCCCATCGCTCTTTTACAAGATTTAAGGGTGCGCCTTTTTGTTTTAAAATGTGCCTTTTCCCTTTTGCATTTGCCTTAGACTTTTAAGGTTGCCCTTGCGCTTTTGGCCTTTTCTCCTATTCTTTCTTCAGTCGGGCTACCTTTTTTCCGCCTTTGCCCTGCGTCTTTTTTATTTCCTTTTGCTTTCTTCGTGTTGGGGTTAACATTACCCCCCTCCTAGACGAGTGCCAGTCCCATGGCACTCACCGTCGTAGGTAGCAGGCTGTAGCATGCACCAAAGACGTGGGTGACAAGGACGTAGTGGCTAGTTAGGTCGGTTGCTAGGTGGAACAGGTAGGTGGGTGATATTGCTTCCAATGTGGTTGGGTGAATGATAGGTAATGGGGTTTAAGGACAATGACCAGGAAAGATTCCGGCGTGCTTTAGGCTTCATAAAGATACTCGGCATCTTTCACACTGTTGTGGCGCCCCTTATGTAACCGGTTGTCTTTTGAGTATCAAAAACGCTTGAAACAATAAGCAATCCCTTAGGAGGGTGGTATTGGAGGGATTTATTTTGGAGAAACCCCCCGAATGCTGTTTACCTTGAAAATCCATTGCTTTGATTGAAGATCCTTGTCTTTGAGTTGAAAGTCTTCAGTTTTGAGTTGAAGGTCTTCAGGCTTGTGGAATCAATAAGCGATCCGTAGATCTTGAGGCGTTGGGCATGGATCATTGGACGATGAGGTTCCAAGATCTATGTCAACGGCAGTTCTACCTTGACTTGGTTCAATCATGGTAGCCATCAGCAGGCAGATGGCTAGCAACACGAAATCTGTTGAGCCATTTAAACCTTAGCAGCAAAGCTCCTGAAGTTGCAGTAATGGAGTCATGTCCGACTCATGGAAAAATTCCTTGTCATTGGAAGATGTAGTGGATGATCTTCTTCAGCCAAGCACCTAGTTCTTGAAACAAGAACATAACCTACAAGAAAAGTTGTGCACTTCCTAGGGGGTGTGTCTGTCTCACTGTGTAGTGCATGGTGCCTATGCCAGTGGAACTGGGAGATGGGTCTAACCTTGGGCAAGCACTTGGTAATGTCCCACACTTGAGGACCCAGTTCGTGCGTCGTTGGAGGTGCGGTGCAAAACTTAGGGTGACAGGTCTGAAAGTCCTGCCCTTGATGTGCCCTAAGTGTGAAGTGGGGAAGGGGCTAGGGAGAACCCTAGATGCAGTGAGTGTGGTGCACAATAACAATGAAGGGAAACTGCAAGTACATGTGAAGTGTTCTCCTTGTTAACTTGCTTAGTAGTAGATTCATCTTTCAGCTTTGCTATTTTTTGCTCTTGTTATCTCTCCAGTCACCTTGTCTTTGTTTCCTTGTGGCTTTTTCTCTCTTTGCTTTTTTTTTTTGGAGAATGAGAATGAGAGAGGGAGTACAATTGTCAAGGCATATCACACCCATTTAATCACGGGGCGGTCGCAAGCATTGAGATAAGAATGCGCGACTTTGTAGGTATTCTTTAATATCGGCCTTACCTCTCAGAGGAGTGGTTGACAAGAAAGGGTGATTACACCTTGTGAAGCGGGTGTCACTCATATTTTCTAAGAGCTCTAGACAGAAGGAAGGAAGGAGAATAGCCCGCATCATTAACCTAGTCATAGCTCTACTATCTATTCCCAGGTTGATATCAAAGAAGAGTGGGGGGAGATGGGCTTCCTCTGCTGTGGGTTTTTGGAGTAGCAGGAATTTGATAAGTCAGAGGTAATTGCAAGTGGTCAAAAACGCTGGATCTGGGCAAGAATAGAAGTCTGCAAGGAAACCATTTATAGAAGGAAGTATATCTTCTATCCTAAACACTAAGCATTCCTCAGGGCTCCTAGCATTTACATTATATATTTTTCGGAAGTCGTAATCCCCATGCAAGTCTCTATCATAGTCCACTCCATGCCTACGGGGGTAGGGCATGTAGATAGGATCATTGCGCTCTTCGGGGAGTGAACTGCAAAAGGCGGTCCATGCATCAAAATTGGTGTCCCAAATCCTCCTTCGCCATTTCGGCTGTGCCTCGTAGCCTTGGACGGTTTTGGGAACCATATTGACCTTATCTTCCCAGTAATCCTGTGGTTCTTGTCGCCACCTAGTCATTATCAGGCTCCTCTCTTCAATCCACCTGTTTGCAAGTTCATTAGCCAGATCCTTGATCTTGGCTAAGACTCCTAGAGGCAGGGCCCGGTCTAGAGAGCGTGGGAAAGCAAATGAGAGCTCAAATGGCCTTTTGTGGAACTCTTGCTGACGCCAAATGACCAACTCCTGGGGCTAGTCTACAGAATGTGCATCACCTCTCAGTGGCATGGGCTCTTCATGAAGTTGACTTGGAATCGTGCGTGCTCGACGTTGGGCCTCCTCAGCTAATTCTTGTCTTTTCCTCCTTGCTGCAACTATACACTCAGGCAGATGGGCATCTGCAGGTTCTTCCTATGGGAGATCGGGTTGAGGCGGACTCGGCATTCTTTGTTGCTCTTCTTCATCACCTTGCTCGAAATCCGGACCCTCTTCGACATGTCGCTCAACCGCAGATGGAATGACTGGCAGTGGTGGTGGTGGTTGTTCATGTTCTTCAAAACCTAGCTCCTTGAGCTCAGCAGTGGAAAGGCCCGTACAGCGTAAGTAGTGGAATTGTTGCTCCTTAGTGATCCCTGTACTCGTTGGGAGCTCCCGCTCTTGAAGACCATATCTTAGAGCTCGGGTGGTCAGCTCCAACTTTCTTTTCACCTTTTCCACTGGATCATCGCCGTCAGCTTCTATGACATGGAGTACCGTGTTGAGGAAGGCTTGCCACTGTGTTTTAGTAGTTATTTTGATAGCTTCAACCCTGGCTTCTGCAAGCACCCTTTCGCATTCTGCCATTGCCAAGCGTTCGGTCAAGTCTCTCACCCTGTCAAAATTATTCCTTTCCCAATCCATAACTCTTTCTTCCATCCTTTTTCTCTCTTCCTCCAGTTGGCTCGCCAGGGTGGTCACTACCTGTTGCTGCTCATTTGTTAAAAACCACAACTGGTTCTTTTCTCTTGACTTCCGAGTCAGCTGCTCTTCAGCAATCCCTTTGGCTTGATCTACAATGCTGAGCCTTTGTTGCACCTCGGCCAGTACTTCTGATTTTTCCTGCACCAGCTGCTCTTGGCTTTGGATCTCAGCAAGGAATAACCTTTTTTGATTGAAAGCCATGGCCATGAGAGCCTCTACATCTTCCTGGGAGGTCTCCAACGCATCTTGTAATCTTTGCGCTTCATCTTGTAGCCGTTTTGCTTCTGCTGCTGAGACTCCTGGACCTTCACTCTTCAGAAACACGATTTCACTTATTAATCTATTTTGTTCTTCTAGCTCCTGCCACAAACGGAGCTCCATGGTATGTTCTTGTGGTGTACTGGCTTCGCCTTCCTGAACCTCCTGTCTTAGTTTTTCCACTTGAGCGACCTTTTGCTGTAGATCATTGTATTGCTGCACTAGTAGCTTTAGACTCCTTTGCTCTGCCACCAGGTTCTGCTCTTTGTCTTCCAGCCTTTGTCTAAGGCGGCTTTCATTGTCCTGGGCTTCCTTTGCTTTTGCTACTAGCTGGTCCTGCAGGGCCTTCATTTCTCTTCGTCGGTCGGCTCCCTGCCTTGAGACTTCTAGCCTAAGAGCAGCTGACGTTTCTTTTTCTTTTTCTAGCTCCATCAAGGCCACTTTCTTCTCTTCCTTTGCCTTGTCTAGTTGTGCCAGTAGCTCAGCCACATATGCATCATAGTCAGTGTCGGCAGGCATGGGAGTATGGGGTGTGGTGGTTGATGCCTCCAGCATTTGTCTTTTAGGGTCTTGCCATGACTCTACATCTGCGGCAGCGGGCCTTTTCAATCCGGTTCCTGGCACGATCTCGACCACTTTGCTCACTAGCATTTGCATCATGTTCATTAGCTATGCCATGTCGAGGGGAAGTGTGGGTTGTGTGGTGGTTGTAGTCGTGGTTTCAGTCGTTGCAGGCACAAAAGAGGAAGGAAGTGGATGTAGTAGGGACTTGCCCTTGCCTACAGCCACTGGAGTTGCTTCCACACTTGAACTAGCTTCGGCTTTATGACGGGGGCTCACAGGTTCGAGCTCTCCACCCCCGTGGGTCTCTTCCACAGATCTTCGTGTAGCCTCTACCAACTCGGCCAGCTCCTTCAGTCTCTGCTCTTCAGCTTCTTCTTCCGCCCTTCTTTTCCCGTCCTCTTTTGCCTTCTTTGATTCTTCTCTTATCTTTGCAAGCTCTTCCTCCTCTTTTCTCCTTCTTTCTTCCTCAGCCCTCCTAGACTCTCTTTGAACCCTCTTGATTTCAGCTCGTTCTTCTTTGCTTAATTTCTCTTGCCTTTCCTTCTGTCTTCTGTCTCCTGTCCCCTTTCTTTTGTCCTTCTGGTTTGCTTGCTTGTGTAGGCGGCACCTCCTGTTCTCCCTTGTCACTTATCGTTCTTTCACTTGATTCTTCTCCTTCGTGGTGAGGTGGGTTTTGATGTGCTGCTTGCTCTTCCATGACTCCAGCATCCTTCATTGCTTCATCTACGATGGCTGTCAAAACACCACCATATCTAATTGTGGCCGCCTTTGAGGCAGGTTTCTTCCTTGTGGAGCGTGCTGTTGAGGCAGGGGATTCTCCTCCTGCTGGTGCTTCCGCTGGAGTGAGAAGGGCAGCTGAGCTTTGAATGGTTTTTTGCATGAACCCATTGCAGTCTACCTCCTTAAGGACTCTTGCTGCGATGCTTTCTAACAACGGGACCCCGATCTTGTTCATCAATGCGTTGTACCTTTGGCCCGAAAAGAGTGTGTGGATCATCTTCGCTTGCACCTTCATTGGCTGGATCCCGGATGTCAGCCAAGATGATTCCATCCACTGTGTGCACCTCTTCTTTCTTTACCCCCAGCATGGCGTAAACATCCCTTCTCGGCCGCCTCTCTTTCTTGGGTACGAGCCCCAAGGCCTTCTCTACGATTGCCGCATTGAGGGGCACTTCAACTCTTCTTTCATGCTCCCCTGTCCTCACTGTGACAGTGCCACAGTTCCTGCCCTTGTCAAAGTTCCTCAGAAATTCAGCACACATGCCGTAATGCACGGCCTGCCCCATCTTTTCCACATACTTGTGGAGGTGGCATCTGTCCACCAATTCTTTGACTGTAGGTTCCTCCAAGATGGCCTCATCCAGGTTCAGCGTCTGCTTGAAGGTGAATTGACTGAATCCTCGTGTCTCGACGCTGATGCTGAACTTGGTCATCTCTTCTTCAGAAAATGGGAGTTTGTCCCCTTTGTCTTGTCCTGCCATGGTGGTTACCTGTCAACACACCATGCCGATATTAATGCTTAAAAAATTCGGGGGCGCTTCCACATTTTAATGGTGCGCCTTTTACTCTTTTGCCTTTTTCTGCTTTCATCCTGCGCCTTTTTTGCTATTTCCTTTTTTTCCATTTTTCGCTCCTCTGTGCTGCGGGAAATACAGTAACATTACCCCCCTCCTAGCCAAGTGCCAGTCCCATGGCATTGCAGTGGGACATAGTGGCTAGTTAGGTCGGTTGCTAGGCGGAACAGGTAGGTGGATGACACTGCTTCCAAGATGGTTGTGTAAATGACAGGTGATGGAGTCTAGTGAAGATGACCAGGAGAGATTCCGGCGTGCTTTAGGCTCCATGAAGATGCTCGGCATCTTTCACACAGTTGTGGCATCCGTTATGTAAGAAATCTATCTATAGAGTTGTACAAATCAGGGAGGGTAAAGAGAAGGGCGTCCTTATGGGAGGTGCTATTGGCGTTATAGATAATGGGAAAGTCAAACCTGGCATGGATGGACGGATTAAAGTCGACCCCTACCCTTCGAGGATACGGCATGAAAGTGGGGTTGTTTCTCTCAGAAGGGAGGGTGTTACAAAACGCCATCCACGCATCAAGGTTGACGTCAAAAATGCGTAGTCTCCAGGTGGGTTGGCAATTATAGCCTTCCACTGTTCTAGGCACCTGGAGGACTTTATCCTACCAAAATTCGCGGTCCTCGGCTCCCCAAGCAGTTGGGTTGGCCTCTCGCTCCGCTATCCACTTGGCCTTGAGCCTTGCACTCATGGCGATTACGTCATTTACCCATTGAATGGGCATTACTCTGTTTAATGTAGCGGGAAACTCAAAGCTTAAGTCGAAGGGAACGTGGGTATATTCCTGCTGTTCCCAGATAATCAACTCTGCATGGAATTCAGTGGGGTGATTCTCAGGCCGCGCGGTAGGAGAGGGGCAGGTTGTCTTGGAACAGGTTTAATGTTCAGTTTTGTCCTTGCCTTCTCTACCATTTCCCTTCTGCGGTTAGCCTGGGCTGCTTTCCTCTCAGCAGATGTGTCAGGGGGCTGCACTTCCTCTTGTTGTGGAGGAGGGGGTGGTGGAACGTAGTCCTCCTCCTAAGGTCCCAGATCAAACTCTGGTTCACCCCCTTCTGCTTGCACATCTTCTTGCGCCTTCGCCTTTGTGAAGCCGAGTTCGTCTATTTCCTGCGCCGTCAGGCCTACTTATGCAAGATATCTTCTTTGCTCCTCCAGGCTCTACGGTGGGCCTCCTAGCTACAATGGCACATGCAGGCCTGCTATTAGGGCTCTGCGTGCAATGGCTAGCTTCTTCTGCAGAGCTGATCATTGGCTTCGTTTCCTTCCGGTTTGGTGGAGTGAAGCAGTGTATTGAGAAAGGTGTGCTGCTGGGCTATCATGGAGAGCTGGGCCACCTCTGCTTGATTCTCAGCCAGCACCCTATCTCCTTCGGCTTTAGCCAACCGGCGTGCCAAGTCTCGTATTCTCCCCTCATTGTGATTAGCCCATTCTTTTGCTCTTTTTTCCATGTCTTTTAGGCTCTCCCCCTGATGGAGGATCATAGCCATGAGTTGTTACTGCTCGTCCTCGAGCTCGCGGTGCAGGTGGGACTGCTCCTAGCGTTCATCGGTGATCTGTGCGTTGAGCTGGTCCAGCTTCACCTGCATTCTTCGCACCTGCTCTCCTCTTAACTGGTCTAGCTCTGCAGTCTCCTATCTGATCTTGTCAAGCTGGTTTTGTGCTTCCAGGTTGACTACAGAGAGCTGGTCGTTCTTGCACCGCAGGTGAGAATTGGTCTCCCTTTCTCCGTTGAGGCGCTCCATCAAGATTTTTCTCCTTCCTTCCCAAGCAGCGTCACGTTCCTTCAGAGCTTTTGATTCCTCTGCATCCTTATTGCTGGCTTCCTCCCTGAGTGCATCGATCTCCCTTTGGTATTCTGTTATCTGCTTTGTTTTCTCCAGCTGGAGAGTGGCTCGTGATTCTTGTTCTGTTTGCTAGCTCCTCCATGGCTGTTCTTCTTTCTTCCTTGGCCCTTTCTAGCTGCGAGAGTAGCTCCTTAATATATTCGTCGTATTGGCCTGCTAGAGGTGGGGGATGGGACATGGTGGCAGTGGTGATAGCGGCTTCTGTTTTCTGCCTCTTTAGCTCCGGTCTTGGCTCTATATCGACCGTGGCTGCCCTTTTGACTCCTGACGCTGGGGTGGCCATGCCCGCTTCTCTTGCCAACTCCCGTTCCACCAAGAATTGTAGCCAAGTGACCACGTTGCTCTCATCGACTTTTGGGGTGGAGCCTTGGGTGGCGGTGGTAGTGGGTGTTGTCATGATAAGAGTGGCTGGCGTGGAAGGTATGAAGAGGGGGGGAGTTGGCATCATCGGTTCTTTGCCTTTTCCCTCTGCCGGGGGCGGGGGTATGATTTTCGGCACACTGGTACTGGAACCAGGTGCCTCTGTTTGGTGTGGGCTCTCTGCGCCTTCCTCGTCTCTTTTGTTCTGCTCCTCAATGGAGCGACGGGTGGCCAACGCTATTTCTTCCTCTTCCTTCCTTCTCAGCTCCTCTTCAGTCTTCTTTTTTCTCTCCTCCTCATCCTTGACCGACTCCCTTCGAGCCCTCTCCAGATCTTCCTTTTCTTTTTTCCTGCGCTCCTCTTCCCTCTTTCCATGCAGGGCTTTTGTTCGTTGTTCTGCGTGCCTCTGTGGGCTGCCCTGGGACTCTCCCTTTTCGTCTTCCTCAGTCTCCGTTTCATCTGAAGACCTATGCTGCTCTTCTGTGTGAGATGGGGATTGTGACAGTGACTCGTCACTTCCTTCATCGCCTCCCTTCTTGTCTTCTTTTTCCTGTCCTCGCCCTAGTGCTTCTTGGATTATGGCCGTAAGGATGCCTCCAAACCCTATAGTTGGAGCTTTGGAGGATGATGCCTTGCGGGTTGATCGGGATGATGGGGATTCTCCTCCAGCAGCTCTTCCTCCTGTTGCTAGGGCCTTAGCCAAAGCCTCTATGGTTCTCCTCACAAACCCATTAAGGTTCACCTCGTCCAGCGATTGTGCCGCAATGCTATCGAGCAGAGGTACGTTGATCCGGCTCATTATGCTATTGTACCTCTGGCTTGAGAACAAAGCATGCATCATTTTTGCTTGTAGCTGGATTTCTGGGTTTGGGATGTCTGCCAAGCTAATCCCATCATTGGTATGGACCTTCACCTTGTCCATTCCCAACATGGCGTAGACGTCCCTCTTCGGCTTTCTTTCCACCTTATTCGGTAGCCCTAATGCCCTTTCCACCAACTCCGAGGTCAGCTCGATTTGTACTTGCCTGGTGGCTTCATTCTCGCGCACCGTGATGGTGCCTCTGTTTCTGTTAAAGGTGTGCAAGAAGTCGGCACACTGGGTGTAGTCCACCCTCTGGCCCACTGCGTCTAGGTATTTCTACAGATGACATTGATCTATGATCTGGCGCACTGCCGGCTCTTCGATGGCCACGTCTTCAAGGTTGAAGATGTGACGGAACTTCAACTTGTTGAAGGCTCTTCTCTCCACCGTGAGGCCTTACTTTGCTTGCTCCTCCTCCGGGAAGGGGAGCTTGCCCGCTTTGTCCTGGCTTGCCATGATCGCTACCTGCAAGTTTAGCCGTTTCCACTATTAGTGTTTTTTGACAAATAACCTGCTGAAAGAAGAAAAGCGTAGCAGATTTTATTGAGTGTAGCCTTAACTTTTCTTTTCAGACTTTTACCATTACATCTTACCATTGCATTTCAAATTTTATTAACATTTCATACTTGGTTTACTTTTTAAATTCCACCTTACCCCATCCCCCTTTGGAACGAGAAGAATCCGTCCCAGGATTGGAGGTTGAGAGGACAAGGGCATTCAGCATAAAGGGCGTCGGTCTATTTATGCAGAAGCCAAACATAGAAGTTGGGGTTATACTCTAGCTGAGCTTCCTTGTCTAATTCAAATGGGTGGATACTGACGTGCGTGATGTATGTCAGAACATTGGTTAGGAGATCACCAGAATCAACCCGACTTGCAATGTGGAGCTCTTCCTCTGTTAAGAGGCAGTCAAGATAGGGATGCCCCTTGATGTGCTCTTCCATGGGTTGGCCACAAAGAGTGGTTAATACTCGATACGAGGTTGGCGCGACGTAGGTGGGGTCGTACTTTGCTGTTTTGATTGCGTGGCGCTGCTCAGTGTTGGTCATTATCCGGCACCCCTCAACTTCCCATTGCAGCCTAAGAGTGTATCAACGCTTCAAAAACGTGGAGTTTGTATTAGTGAGCTTGGATAACTCGGTGATTTCCTGATCAGTGATAGCAGAAGTGGTTCGCTGATCATAGGATGTGATGAGACGTTGTTTAATGGCTTGCTCTTTGGAGATCTCGCCTTTTGAGCAACTCAGCACAGCAAAGCGAGAAGCTTTTGCAAATGTGAATTCAAAAGTCTCCCAAGAGCAAGGCATATTGTGCACTTCCGTTGCAAAGGGTTCTTCTAATAGACCCAAGTCCAAGCGGTCATAGCTGAGGGCTAGTGACATGAAGGTGGCATCGAGTCGTTTAATGCACTCCACCACGTCATCCCCGGTGTCCTTAGCAAGGTTAGCGGCTAGCACTAGAAATGATTTTCGTTCATAGGAGGGCGTAAGGCCGATGGGCGCTTGGGGTTTGCCAGAACTAGAGACCTTGACAATACCTATTTATGGTTGGGAGTTTCGTTGAGCCTGCAGTTGGGCTGTTTGGAATATGGGTGGATTAGGGTCAGCCACAACGGATGGGCTGTTGCAGCCAGCTTTGCCGTGGGGAGTCGGCTTGACTTGGTCGGGTGATGCTGCTTGTGACGGTGGCTGTTGCTTGGGCCGATAGGTGTGTGCGACTCTCTTGGGCCGAAGCGTAGATGAGCCGGATGGCTGGGGCTCTGGAGAGCATTGCGGCCTATGGTTTTGAGGCATTGGGGGACGTGGGCTGATCAAGCTTGAGGGTGGCGTATGAATAGTGCCTTTGGTCGTGGGGACTTTTGGGATCCACAGCCATGTATTTTCCTCGTAGTAGCCTTGCGCATGCAAGAGGGCTTTAGGGACCCATCTTTGCTTGATCATGCGGTGCTTCCTGTGATTGCATCTTGGCCTCCTAGGTTTAGAGTTCTAGGTCTTATGAGGATAGGCGTGTCGACTCCTAGGCTGTTGTTGTAGTTGTTTAGGCACCCATTGGAAGCGAGGCTGTTGGGCCTTCACTTTGGTCGCTGCGGGCTGCAGTTTATGGAAGTCGGGGAGTGGCAGCCATGCACTACCCCCTCCTTAGTCTTGTCTACGGATGTTTCTACCGGTGGCTTTGCGAATGGTGATGGTGTCGCACAACCCTTGCTGAAAGCTGTGACAATGCACACGTTGCCGATTGCTAGGTGGATGCACTGCGATTCATAATCAACATTGTAGTGAGTCTACTTTTTGAAGGTTCGCCCCAGTAGTGACTCCGCGCCTACATCTGTAATACTTGGCAACATGTAAAAAAGCATTGGAACAGTGTCAGACTCGATAGAAATGGCGACTCTGCACTTGCCGAGAAGTACATACGATTGAGCCCCATATGGGTTTAACTTGGCAGTTGTGGGTTGAAGTAGTGGTTTGCCAAGTTGGATCCAATGATTGTGGGTTAAGACATTGAAGTCAGCTCCCTCGTTGATCAAGGCGTTGAAAGCGCATGTTTGCTTGGCAGTGACCGTGACACGGAGGCAAGCGGGTTCTACAGCTTCCTCATCATCTTCGTTGATTTCAGTTATTGTAGCTACTCGTACTTTGACCGGCGGTTCTAACAATGGTGGCTCATGCAAAGGATGCGTGGGAGAGAAGTACTTCTTGACACGACTGCCATTGAAGAAGCCTATTCCCTCACCATCTAGTGTCTCAAGCTCGACATTGCCAGTTCGGCTGATTGCATGAACCTTAAAGGGGTTTGGCCGATAGCCGTTTTATAAGCTATGCGGTAGGTCCATAAGGCTGCCATCAGCTTGTTGTCCCAGTCGCTTCGTGAGGCTGAGACTACTTTAGTCAGGGCGTTGATAAGAATCTTGTTAGTTGATTCTGCCTGGCCATTAGCCTGAGGGTAGTATGGTGAGGATTTGCGATTGATGATGAGAAAGGTGGATAGGAGATGTGCTATCACTTCGTTGATGAAGTGTGTGCCTTGGTCGCTAACCAATTCGATGGGGCAACCAGAGCGCGAGATCACTTGCTCCCATAAGAACTTGGCAGTCATCCTAGCGTCATTTTTTTGTGTGGCTCTTGCCTCTGCCCGTTTCGTGAGGTAATCTGTGGCCACCACGATGTACTTGGCTTGTGAGTACTGCGCTGCAGGACTAATGGGTCCTATGAAGTCAATTCCCCATTTTTTGAAGGGTTGGCGAGCAATAATTGGGGTCAACTCCATTTGATCTTTATGAATTGGGACTTTTGTCCATTGGCACTCGTCACAATGTTTGGTGAATCGCTTGGCGTTGCGGAAAAGTGTGGGCCACCATAGTTGAGATTGCAGCACCTTCCCTGCTGTCCTGTCTCCACTAAAGTGTCCTCCCGCAATGCCGCTATGTGCCTCCAAGAGCACATCGTGCATCTCATGTTCACATACGCACCTACACAACAATCCGTCTTGCCCCAGCCTATAGAGTTGACCTGCAATCAACTGGTAGGGCTGGATTTTCAGGATCAAGCGCCCAAGTCGGGCTTTTTCTATTGGTCGCTCGGGTGGTCCGTGCTCGAGCACTTGGACTATGTCGTCCGCCCAATATGGCGTTAGATCAGCCTTAAGTAGGTCTCTCTCGCTGGACAGGTGGAACAAGTGGGCGTTAGGTAACTCGTCAACGATGCTTTGTCCAGCAGCTTCTCCTGTGGGTATGCGTGACATGTGATCAGCCATGTAATGCTGTTTTCCCTTTTGTACCACCACGGAGAAATCAAACTCTAGGAGCAGGAGGAGCCATCGAGCTATGCGCCCTGTAGCACAAGGTTTGTTCACTAAATAGAGCAGGGCTTGATGGTCCACGAAAAAGATGAAGGGTGTGGCCAATAGATAATGCCAGAACTTCTTCACAGCGAACACCATGGCTAATCCCTCTCTTTCTGTTGTCGAGTAGTTCATCTCCATCTCAGTGAGTTGTCTGCTAGCAAAGCTGACTGGATAATCTAAGTTGTGCTCACCAGGTTGGCACAACTCTGCCCCCACGGCAAACTTAGAAGCATCGATGTGCACGTGGAAGGTGATGGTCCAATCTGGGGCTCGTAGAATTGGTACTGTTGTTAGAGCCTTTTTCAATTCTTCGTAGGCTCGTTGGCATGCCTCGATCCACTCGAAGACAATCAACAGCTTGTACAATGGTCTGGCGATCAGTGCGTAGTTCAGTATAAACTGCCGATAGTATCCTATATGGCCTAAGAAGCATTGAACTCCCTTGTAATTAATTGGGAGTGGAAGATCAACAATAACCCTGACCTTCGAGAAGTTAGTGGCAATGCCGTTCTTCGACACCATGTGTCCTAAGATGCATCCGTGCTTTACCCAAAACTAATACTTCAAGGGGTTCAAGGAGAGACGATATAGGCGACACGTTCAAAGACTGCGCGAAGTTTTTCTAAGTGTTCGATCCAGGTCGAATGGACACACAGGTTGTCGACAAAGACTTCTAACTCCTTGCGAAGCATGTCCTTAAAGATAGTGCACATGAGACGTTGAAAAGTGGTGGGGGCATTGGTCAACTTGAAGGGCATGACTATATATGCAAAGATGCCCCACTCTGTGGCAAAGGTGGTCTTGTGCCTGTCTGCAGGATGCACTTGCACCTGGTTGTACCCCGAGAAGCAATCCAGAAAACTATAGGCTTCCTTGCCTGCTACCCTCTCAAGCATGTGCTCCGTGTACGGCAATGGATAGTTGTCTCTCTTCGTAGCAGCATTCACTTTCTTGTAATTGACGCACACTAGGATTTTTCCGTTCTTCTTCATCACAATGACTATGGGTGATACCTAGTCTGTGTGCTCAATTTCGTAAATGAATCCAGCTCTCATCAGCTTGTCAATTTCCTCTTTGACAGCATGAGCGTGTTTTGGATTCATAGGGCTTGATGGGCATTGCGTCCGACGTCATAGGTATGTTGTGAGTCACAACACTCGGATCTACCCCCTGTAGCTCCTCTAAGGACCAGGCAAACACGTCTATATACTCTTGCAAGAGAGCGACAAGACTTGTCTCTTCTTTACCAGTCAGGTCGTCGGCAATGAATACTGGTCGGGGTGTTTCCCCTTCCTAGGCTAGGTCTACCTCCTTGACCTTGGCTGGTCCTTCAATTGGTTCGCTCGTTTGCTCTTGACGTTTGGCACCTAATAGAACTACTATCCTATCCCCTTTTTTGAATTTCGTGAAGCGTTTAGGGAGATCTTGTGGCTTTCACTGTTCTTCTGATCATGTATCCCTGGGTTGCTTTGCCTTTTCCTGCCTTAACCGTCTGCGCCTCAGGTGGACAGGTAGGTCCCCCTTGGTGCGTTTGGTCATGGGCGGCCTAGGGATCTCTGGATCACTATCCAAAGTAACTTCCGATTCAGAGTCAAACCCTCCAAGAGGTGGTCTCCCCTGGTGGCCGTAGTTCAGATGGCGCTTCGGTCCTAAGTATTGATGTCGTTCCTAGCTTGGCTAGGCCTGCTTGCTCAAGGTCTATGGCTCCTATGCATTCCAACCAAGCGTGATCACATTCCATGCGCATGACTCCTCGCTCTACTCTAAGGGCCTGCCTTTTCTGTGGCTTGGCATCTGCTCGTATCTACTCAATTTCGCGTCCTTCAGTGTCATATTCTATGGTATCTACTTCACCCTCACTCTCATCACTAAAGGATTGGTAGTCTTCGTATTCGTCGCTGGAATCTTTGTCATCTGACTGCTCGTCGTCTCCTAGGGCTTGGTATGCCTCATGTCGTTGGTCAGGGACTAGGGCCTAGTTATACATGAGGTTTAAATTGTGCACCCTGGTCCATTGCCACTTGGAATCCTCTAAGAGATCCTGGAGTGGTTTGAAATTTGCAGCTGGGTTGCCAGCTAGCTAGTTTGTTAGATATTCTAGTATCCCCTGGAGTTCCCTTTTGTTGGAAGGTACGTGGAAGGTGACAGGCTCAGGCTTTCCATGGAGGCTTCCTGCCATCATGCAGACTGGTGTAAAGAGTGCTTCGTTGGACTTGCCGATCGTTTTGATGGCCTGCTCGTATGCTTCATGATCTGAGAATGGCAGGTCTATTGTAGCAAGAACGTGCATCCAATCCCGCTCATCCTCTGGGCATGGGATGTACTTGGTCAAGGACCTATAGGGCTTCTTGACCTGAGTGTTCCCCTTGAGCATAGCAGAGATAGCGTCTAGGTCGACTGGTGAGGTCTTCCAAGTGTCCATCTCTATTCTTACGGCGTCCGTTCTATTGCCAAGGAAGATCAAGCCATTGCCCCAATCTTCAATGACTCTAGCGTTGCGCATCCAGAGTCGGCCTAATAGGACATCGTAGTCCACTCCCTTCATGACTATAAAGTCGATAGAGAACTGGACACCTGCGATCTTCACTGGCTAATTCTTCAGTACTGCGAATGGCTTCACTCTCATACCATTTGCTAGCGTGACATTAAACCTAGCAGCTTCGACAGGCGGGTTTCCCCAAGTCTGAAGCACTACGTGGCTAAGCACACTAATCCCAGCTCCTGTGTCTACGATTCCCTTTCTTGTTGTGTCACCCAGGGCTAGGACCGGCAGGACCGCGTGCATCTCAAGCCTTCCCAAAAGGCATTGACATGCAAGGATTTAGGCATGGAGTGCAGCATCAAACTCGACAATTGCGCTTCTGCATCTTGGTCTTGAGGGTCTGCCGTGACCTGCTCTTGTGATCCTTCAACCCACTACTTAAGATCGTGCCATAGGATAGGATGCTGCTTAAGCAGATCTCCCAGGCTAAGTGTTACAAGGGTGGTCACTAGCGTGGTCAGGAGTTTGTTAGATACTCGTCCTTCCCCTAACCTAGATTGTTCGGGCCAATGGCCGTGGCTGATCTGCGGCTCTGTCGCGTCTAGGCTTGGTCTCAGCGGCACTGCTTGTGGCGCGGTTTCTTCTGCCGACTTAGGTTGAGGTGGTGATATCAGCGTGCTTACACTGGAGAGGTCATCAATCTCGTCCTCTATGATGGGCTCAACGTCTTTGAGATGCTCTTGAGCCTCCTTCACCTATTTCTTCACCTTTTCTATGGCCTCTAATTGTCGCTTCGAATGCAGGTATTCCCCTACCTTAGCGTTTCCCTTTTCGGTCGTCTTAGGGGCTGAAGACTCTGCCTCTGCGTCTAAAATCTTCTTTCCCATAGGCAGAGTCGTAGCACTCTCGGTTTTTAGTGCGACTTTAGCTTTCGATCTCTTCTTTTTCTGCCTGCGGCTTTTCTTCCCTATGGAGGTTGCGTCAAGATTGCTGGGTCCTGGCAGAGAGATGCCAGCCTACTTTGTTTGGGCTCGGGTCATGACCCGCAATGGGATAGGCGTGGCCTCCCCATCGAGGTTTTCGACACCGAACAACCCCAATGGGACAGATGGCACGTTGGATGAGCTAGAGGATGGCTTTCGCCTTGGGCAATCTACGAAAAGATGGGTGATTCCACACTTTGCGCACCTGCTCTCTTTCAGGGCAGCGCGATGAAACATGACGGGGTGACCACAAGTCCAACAAGTGACTGGATCCTGCGGCTGCCCTCCTAGGCCTCTACCTCGTCCTCGTCCTAACGCCATTACTGTCCCGGGTCGATAATCCATGAGGACCGCGTTGCCCTCGTCGTTGTGTGAGACGTAAGGGTATATGTAGGTCTCTTCATCATTCAGCTCCTCCACGTAGTGTACTGGAGCGTCGCTCGATGGGTGGGTCACGTAAGGACCAGGCGGTCTAGGAATGCCTGTAGGATTTATGTCCATTCTAGGGACGGATGGTTTCATATCATTAGGCGTGGGAAGAGCCAATGGGGCTCCCCTTTCGAAGAGTGGCTGTGGCCTGTTCGCTAGATAAGGCTGGCCATAGGGTTGCGAGTATGGAAGTCTTCTTGGTAGTCTACAATGCGCGACGTCATGGCCGAACCTATCGCAGTTAGCGCAAGGTCTTGACCTAGGGTCTTGACACTCGGCCGGCAAGTGGTTTCCGCCACAGTACACGCATTGGGCGTGCGGGCGCGTTAGTCATCTCAACATGTCTTGTAACTTGGCTAATTCCATCTTGACCTCAGCCAAGCCTTGGTCTGTCTTGGTGGCCTTCCCCTTATCTTGGGGTGATGGGATTGATTGCTCACTAGAGGCTGACGTTCTCTCTGAGCTTCGCGAGTTGGGTTCTTCTAGTTTTGAGCTCCTAGAGCTCCGCTCTTTTAGCTGGTCATCGACTCTGATGGCTTTCTCAAACACTCTAGCCACTACTTGGAATTGCCTGCCAAAGCGTTATATAACTCCTCATCTCGAATTCCACTGATGAATACAGTCGAAACTGCTCTATCAGTCGGGTCACTCGCCTAGATGGATTCTCTTAAAGAGACTCCTCACATGGGTCACGTAGTCGCGGATGTCCTCCTTCTCTTTCTGCTTGATGTTCATCAAGCGTACTAGCAGGTTATCAGACTATCCGGGCTCGATGAATCTCTTGACAAAGAGATCCTTGAGATTATTGAAGTTGGCTCGCTCTACAGCATCCAGGCTTGTATACCACGTCCTACCCTTGTCGCCTAGGCAAAGCCCGAATGCTTGTGAACATTGAGTTTGGTCGTTGAGGCCGTTGGCTTCGCAGACTTGCTCAAACTGCTCAACAAAGCTGTATGGGTCATCCTGAGGTTGGTACTTATCGAGTTGCTTGGCAACAATGGGTATTTTGGCCTGGCTCTTTGAGCCTTGGTTCGCCCCTAATCCTGCGAGCAGTGACGTCGCTAGTGCGGTGGCACTCTGCTCTATTGCTGTATTATTGAGCAATCGTTTCATGAGGAGCTCGCTCAACGTCAAGTCTCCCTCCAGTGCTCTCTCGTGGTCCGTTCGGTTTCGGCCAGCCAAGTTCAGTACTCGCTGCACCTCATGCAGCTCCATGCTTTGCCTTTGGCTCCTAGCCTGCTGATCCCTATTGTACTCGGCTATGCCCTGCAATGCTTTGCGGGCTAGCCTTCTCTCCTCTTCCAGATCTACAATGATTGCGTCTGCTGTCCTACTGCGGTGCTCGTACCGGGCGTGCGCATCGTAACTGCTCACTAACTGAATAGCACCTGGGAATACGTTCAAATCGAGGTCCTCACTAGACCGATGGTTGGAGCTCTCTTCCGTCATTGTCGAGTTCTCGCGCTCCACTATGCTGTCGATCAGGTTGAATAGACTTGACAGATCCTCGTCGTTGGCGCTCCTTGCTTGGTCCTACCCTGCACTTCGATGGTTTGTCTATGTCTTGGGTCCTCTCCTATTGGTGGGTTCCTTGAGTGGTTTATCTGAGTGGGTTTTTTTGGTTATTGAATACAAACCTCAATTTATGGTCACTCGGTGAGTGTGTCGTTTCTCGTGCACTTGTGCCTAATCAGGCTTTCAACTTCCTTAAGTGTACTTCAAGTGTACAAATTCAATGTGAGTGCCGTAAGCAATTCCTCAGCGTCTTACACACTCTCGCTTGTTTCGGGCCTGATAAGCTTCATTGCTCAAGTCCTGGCCATTCTAGCGGGTTCTAGGGTCTGCGCTGCTTCTTGCTGTTCACTAGGGGGTCGATCACATGTCCTCCGATTGAATTTCCATTCTCAATGCGTCAGGTCGTTGGGGAGTGCTCCAGCACTGTTCCCCTGTCCCTTGGTCTTGACTCCTACGTCGGAAACTGCCTACAAGGCATTCGCCATGTTTTCCTGGAGCAGGTTGCGCTTCCAATCAATCGTGGGGGTCAATTTTTGATGTTTTTCTCCTTTTTTTTTTTGTTTTGTGCCTAAGGGTATGTCCGATTTACCAGTGGTCCGATTTACCAGTGGTTCGATTCTAGGCATCAGACCAGGTGGGTCCGAGTTCGAGCCATCTGAGTCTCAGAATCGGACGGGGGTTAAGTGTCCGATTTTTGAAAATCAGATAAGTGGTTCGATCGGACCAGGCGTGTGGTCCGATTGCTGACGTGTCCTAATTCATGAGTCCGATTTCCTCGATCGGACGGCTGGGCTAAGCATTCGATCGGACGGGGTTGGCCGGAGTGTCTGAGTCCGAGTGGTCCGAGTTCCAAAATCGGACGGGTTGGTCCGATCGGACGGTTGTCTGAACGTCCGATTCTCAAAATCGGACGTTCGATTCTGAGAATCGGACATTGAATGGGGTGTCCGATTTCGCCGACCCGAACGCGCTTTCGAGCATAAATTCGTCCAAAATCTTAAGATATCTATTATTATAGGCTACAATATTCAACAAGAATAATGCTGGAGTGATGGGGAAGAGATCTATATACCTGGGAATTGCCGATAGCAACATCACTCCTTGCACCGATCGATCGAACGGGTCGCCCAAGCTCTCTCTCTCACTCTCAGCTAGTTGCAAATGAGGATTCCCTTGCCCTTCAAGAACTTATAACCCTATTGGGCATTGCCCGGATGTTACCGATCACTCTCCTCGCGATTCCTACACATTCAACTGAGCATTTCCTCCATTTTCCACCCGTTTTCCACTATTTTCTCCCTGTTTTACAGCAGCAAACCCTATGCCTCTCGGGTGCGATTCCTACTGTTAACCTACTCTAAATGCAACAAAAATTGAAAGCAAAGCACTGAACTAATTTCTCCATATTTTCCAATCATCAAACAACCAAAATATCCCAAATTACTTGCCTGTTTTGAAGATAAAAAACGCCCAAACTTCCTACCTATCTCAAGCTCCGTTTTGGGGATGAATACCCTACTTCGATGCTCGATATGAGGCGCGCAAGTGCTCAAGCTTGAATCTGTTCGTCCCAGCAACGAAACCAAAATGTGGGAGCTTTTTTGCTCAACAGCCAAGACCCACGGACCGCTTATTGCTTCAAGCGTTTTAAGCAAGCTCTAATGGCTATCTCTCACCTAGCCGATGTGCCGTCGATCCTACGAGTGTAGTGAGCTTACCTTGATGCTTGATCGAATACCCTTCTCTCTCTTGCACTCCGGTAGCTCCACGATTCTTGATGCTAGCTCAAGCATCCTCAAGCCTCCTCCATCTCCAAGCTCCATCCTCCATAGCCACGCACGCAAGAGAAGAGAAGAGAAGAGAAGAGGAGAAGAGGAGATGGTAAAGAGCTTCACCCTCTTGATCCCTCACTCCCACACACACTCACTCCCTCACACTCTCACACACTCTCTCTCAAGAGCACACACAAGAAAGAAGGAGAGAAGAAGAGAGGAAGAAGAAGACTCTTTTGGCCACACACTAAAAGAATGAGCTTCTCATTCACTTTTCAATTTTATATACAAAGCCCTAAATGCTTTTTGGGCGGTCATCCCCTTTTCCCTTTTTTACATGGCCGGCCGTAGCCTAGGCCCTTTTTCCCATTTCCCACCATTCTAATTTATCCTATTCCCAACTAATGCGTACACTTTGCACAGGAGCGAGCCTGGCGCTCTTTTACAAGGATTCGGGGGCCCTTCCACATTTTAATGGTGCGCCTTTTACTCTTTCGCCTTTTTCTGCTTTTATCCTGCGCCTTTTTTGCTATTTCCTTTTTTTCCATTTTTCGCTCCTCTGTGCTGCGGGAAACACGGTAACATGCATAATTGCATCCATATAGAAGAAGAGATACTAGGCAATGATACCCTTGAATGGGTAATGACTTTGTTGGGTACCGATGGGGTAGAAGTCTCCTTTTGAGAAGAAGAGTAATGATCTCCTCACATGATAACAGATGGTTGCCATTAGGAATAGGAGAAGCAATAAGAGGTAAAAACAAGGCCTCATTGATGTGGGCAAAAGATAAAACAGAAGCTGCAACCATACACCAAGCTTGAATGCTTTTTATAAGATCCCAGAAAGGAATAACAAAGTTTAGCATCTATAGGTGGGAATATGAGGGCAATAAAAGGATGGAGACTGGCTTGACAAATACAGCCAATGTTCAACAACAAGAAATAGTCGTGGACCGATAGTGGGACATGTTGAACCACTATCAATGGGGGCGCCATTCACACTACATAGGATATACCTCACACACAAACTAGGAAGATAAGAAAGGGAATTCCTATAAAAACAACATAGAAACCATCGTCCACTGAGAGAAAATCAGGGAAGAACCCATACCAACATGACTATACAAGACCAACCCTCAAACAATCCATAGCCTATGCAAACAATTTGACATAATCTACACACATGTGCAATTCATAATTTCATGATATGCAAATACACAGGCATCCTAAAACCACATAGTTAGGCACATAAAAGAAAACAAAAGATCAGGGATATCGCAAGCCTTGACATTGATGAGAGATCAAATACAAATGACAACAAACTCATAATAGAACCACTATGATTGACAAATAGAAAAGATAGGGACTGACAAGACTAACCTTAACTAATAAACCCATCCCCATAAATGCATTTCGTCAGCCTATGATATGGTGTGGTGAGTGGGTAATCGCTATTCATATTCCTTTTATGCATTACAAAATTATGTAACAGTTAATTTTAATTTAGCCCATTAATGCAAGGTGAATTAGATTTCATAACCCAATCCCACTTAGACTTTATCTTGATAGGGGTTTCTAAAAATATAGTTCATTTTTACAATTACATGGTCTTTGGTGCAAAGTGCATGCATGCATGTGCGCGCACATGTGACAATGGGGGTTCATTTTTAATTGTAAAAAGAAAGTGAGATTAGAGTGCATTATGCTTGTGTAACAATGTGGATTCTTTTTATAACTTAATAATTGGATTGATTTCAATGATAATTTATGGGGTGCATTGTGCTCATTAGGTGGTGCAACATCAGGTTGATTTTATTTACAATTTAATTGTGTGTGAGGAGGGTGCACGTGGAGGAAGAAAAAGAAAAGGGCACTTACAAGGTTTGATGGCAAAACGACGATAGGGACATGACTCCTCAACTCTCACGATGGCTATAAATCCATTAAAGAAATTAAACAAATAAGTGACTAAGAACTTGTTAACCTCCTGTAAAATAATAAATTAAAAAACCTAGGCTAATAACAATGGCCAAAACAAAAAAGATGATATGGAGACATACATATGAATATGTGGATGAATTTTTATTTTTATTTTTGGTTGATTTTTTATTCTTTAAAATTTTATGAGAAGTTTAATGTTTTTAAATGTAAAAATAAAAAAATATTAAAAATTATATTTTTAATTTTTAATTTTTAATTTCTAAAAGCTATTTTTAAAATATTAATACTTTTATTATATTTTTGACTTTTATTACGTTTGATGCTTTAAAAAAAAATTAATGTAATTTTTAGATGTTCAAATTTGGAAAATTTTTAAGTGATTACAAGTAAAAATTTTGGATTTTTTAATGATTTTTTTCTAAAATGATTTTAAAGGTATTTTTATTTTTAAATAATTTTATTGGTTTTTAGGGTATTTTTAAAAAAAGTATGTGTTTTTTATTGGTTATTGGTGAGAAAAAATGTGGGTACCCGGATTAGCTTCGTAGCATAGACAAAATGACACGCATATCCTCACTCATGAACGACAGTAACAAACAACGCACACGAACCACAAAAATGCAAATCTTGCATATGAACAATTAGCAACACACAAAAAAACCAACAAGCATTGGCTTGCGTGGGAACAAGGTCAGCAATGGGTTGTGGACTCACGGGTTCGGGTTGATTTCAATGGGCATCTTGGTTTGCATTGGTGTGTTGTTTCAAGGGAAGGTGGTTCGAGTGTAAGAAAGGGGGCTTGAGAGGGGATACAAGGACCCAGGGGGAAGGGTGAAGAAGGGGGTTTGGTGGGGGGAACAAGGGGTTTGGTGGGAGAAGGGGGGAGTTGGAGTGGTCTAGATGGAGGGTGGTGGAGGAGATGGGAGGAGGAGGCGAAGAAGAAGGAGTAGCGGAGAGGAAAAGGAGGCGAAGAGAAGGAAGGCGGTGGGGGCTAGTGTGTAGGGGAGGAAGGGTGCGGGTGGTTGGCATTGATGAGAGGGGCGCCCAATAGCGAGGGCAAAGGAGGCAGAAGGAGAGGGAAGATAGGAAGGAAGAGAGGAAGGAGGAGGAGAAGACGAAGAAGGAGGAGGAGGAAGAGGAGAGGGGAATAGAAAGAAGAAGGAGAGGAAGGAGGAGTAGGAGGAGAGGGGGGTATAAAAAGAAGGAGAGGAAGGAGATGGAGAAGGGAAGAGAGGGTGAGGGGGCAGGGGGCAAGAGAGCACATAGGGAGGGAGAGAGAGAAATAAAGAAGAGGAGAGAGATTGGGAGGGGTGAGGAGTTTACGCACAGAGAGGGAGGGGGAGGAGAGAGAGAAAAATTTAATTAAAAAGATTGTTTAAAAAAAGAAAAAGAAGAAGAGAGGAGAGAAGGAGATGGGGGGGAGGGGAGAGAAAGAAGAGGCAAGTGGGGAGCTTTGTTGGATTAAAAAAATAAAATAAAATTTAAGCAAGCGGGGTGGGGTAAAAAAAATTCGCATTGACAGAACCGAAATGTCATGCAGGAGCACGAATAGGTGGGCATGTTGTGTCATGAATACAATGACGTGTGGTACGAAGCAAAAAGATGGACATGCCATGTCACGGATATGATGTGTGGCACGGAACAAAAAGTGGGCATTCATGTGGGCACTCGCAGGATCCGAAACATGAAAAATTCATACAAAAAAAAGAAAACCAGATTAAGACATAAAAAAAAGAAAAAGTGGGCTATGAGACAAGGGGGACAAGATCAACAACGCAAATGAAGTGTTCGGTGTGAAAAAGGGGCATTTGTGTGGAAAAATATAAAAAACATATTTAAAAACACAAGGGAACATTAATAACCAAAAATTTGTCTATTAAAACAGAGGGCGATGAAAAGGAAAAGAGTTTGGTTTGACAAGTTGTACTGGACTGTCAGTCAAAACATAGTTTTGATGAGAAAAAAGCGTGTTTACATGGAGAATTGTGAAAAACACAATAAAAAAAGTACTTGCAATCATACAAAAATTAAAAATGGCCAATCTGTGAATCAAAATGATGGGTACTAAAATGGAAAAATATGAAGTTAGAGGGGATAGACAGGTCTGTAAGATCAAATCATAGTTTCGACAAGAAAAATACATGTTCACATAGAAACATGTTTGATTCATAAAAAGTCTTTTGGAAATTAATAATAAAAGAATCGTAACTCAAAATAGGGAATTATAAAAAGGAAAAGTGTCTAGTTCAAAGGGATAGGTCATGAGATTAGATTCTAGTATTGGTGAAGCAAGGATGGATTCACATAATAAATCTAAAAAATAAAAAATTGACAAAATAAGGGATGGAGTGTCACGAACCCCAGCAAGGCATAAAAAAGAAATAATAGCAATGAAGATCTATGGGATGCATTTTCATGAGTGTATGCAGAACAAACATGCATAGATGCATCCCCACACTTAAAGCCTTTATGTGCCAGATTGGAACAATCAATAGGGGCCTACACACTAACATATGACCTAACCCTTGTGTTCCCACACTTATGACATGTCATATACACATACACAGAATAGTAGGGTTAGAAACACTTGGCCCAAGATGTGATTGAAAGGCATTGGTGCGCTAGATGTTGGAGGTGCTCTTTTTCATACGAGTGTCAAATTGCAGGAGCTATCACAACTCGTTATAGCATACATCAGCATGGTGGGACCATGCATCAATACCTAGGGAGGTACCTGTATAGAGGAAAATTGTTAGTTGGTTGTTGATGAAGCGTAGAGCCCATGTACTCACATCACTCAGGTTTAGGATGATAGAATAGTCAATGGCCCCATGTACTCACATCACTCAAAGAAGGATAATAAGAGCCCATATCTCACACCTAGTTTTAAAAAATTGATAAAAGAAAGGCCAAAGAGGGAGGATGCCAACATGCATAATTGATGGTGTGTATGAGTATATCCCACCTTGTTTGTCATAGGTGCGAGAAGGAATGCTAGGGAGCCTTGTAGTGTAGTGCGTAGAATAATGTGACGTGTTTTGGTGTGGTTGCAGAGGCCCATCTTGTGTGTGCAGAGGGAAACAAGAACTTACTTAATTGCTAGTTGTCATAACCTCACCTTTCTATTGGTGGAAATAGAAGGTTTGTTATGCTTTTCCCATCCTCTATCTCATGCTATGTTGTGATAGATACAAGAGGGTAGCCCGATTCTTACATCCATTAGAATAATCCTCCCTATCACTTGTGTGAAGGTTATATGCTTTATGTGCAATGATGGTGCAATTGTGCATCCACCCTGTGCCGGCATACAATAGTGTGAGAAGGAAGGCCATGGAGCCTTGTAGTGCCATGCACAAAGCAAAATAGTGGTTGTGTATTGAGAGGCCTAACTTGTGTGTGCGACACTCTATTCACATAGCTCATCCCTCATTTGAATCAAAGGAAAAAAGACTAGTCACTTACCTTGCCCTGTATCTCATGCTTTGCTGATCAATACATAGGGCAGCCCATACTCATATCGCCATCTTGTTAGAATGAAAGTGTACATCACTTAGGGGTTATTGAGGAACATCAACTTTGTTTTATTGATGATGTTGAGCAATATCTATTGACAAAGAAGTGTTCCCGAGAGATAGCCGATAAATCATAAACCTAGACAAGATGAATATCTTTTGTCTACTGGAGGAGTCAAATGTTCTTTGGAGTCATAGAGACAAAATGTAGTAAGGAAGATGGCTTTGAAACTGTACCTTGAAAGGATCATTAGAATGTGTAATATATTTGGAGTACAAGGTGTCACTACCTTTTTTCATAACTAGCTTCATGCCTAAGGGTGTTTGCCACCTTTGCTTGGAGCGAGGCCCGTTATGACATGGAATTTCGTCTTTTCTTTCATAACAAAAATTTTAAGTCTTTTTTTTCCTACTTCAAAGGGCGTTTCCACCTTTTCTCCAAGAGTGGGTTGGCATGGCAAGGACCAAAGTCCTTTTGTTTCACGATCTTTGAAAATGTATTTTTCAAAGGTAAAAATATCAATGTTTAGAATCATCCTTGCTACATCTGTTGGGTTGGAAGGAAAGGCAAAAATATTAGTGTTCAGAATCATCCTTGCCGCATCTGTTGGGTTGGAAGGAAAGGGAACATGACAAGGGCAGAAATTGGAGTAGAGGGGACCAAAGAAGCCATCCTTCTCATCAACAGAACCCAAACAATGATGACTATTAAAAGCAACCTAAGAAGAATCAAATAGTGACACTAAAGGGGAATAGGAGCTATCATATGTGATTGTTAGGATCCCCAGGGAGGAAAATTCTTCTTCAGATTAGGAAGGGATCATTAGAGGCATCTACAGCATGTATCTACACAAAGTTGTTAGGGTTGACTGCAAGTATCTTGTAAGGCCCCATCCAATGCTAATAGAGCTTTCTAGGAATCTTGCCAAATCACAAATCATAGGCCAGGACAAGATCACCTTTTTGAAATTCTTTTTGCTTGATGAAGCTTTTATGGTAAACTTTGCATTGAGCTTGTGTAGCTTCCATGCATTATAGGGCCATCCTTTGAATCTCATCCAGACATTCTAAATTAAGGAGACATCACTATAGGGACTTGGCCTCTCCTAATCATTCTGTGATGGCTACTCACAAAGAGGACAATTCTGGCTCAATAGGGAAAATAACTTTTGTGTCATAGACCAATTGAAAAGGTATTTGTCCTGTGGTGGCCTTATAGGAGGTTTTGTATGCCTAGAGGGTCTTTGTAAGTTGATAATCCCAATCATGGAAATGCACGACAATCTCCTTGTGAGGATCAAATAGAGGATTTGATTAATGAATTTGACTTGGTTGTTGACTTTGAGATCGTAGGGTATGGACTTGTGATGACAAATCTTGTAGATCTTTGTGAACTCTTCCATAATCTTATTTAAAAATTGAGTGCCATGATCACTTACTAGCTCTAAGGGATTACCAAAGTGAGTGATAATGTTCTCATATAGGAACAAAGCCGCGCTATTGCTATCATCTCACTTGAGAGCTTTGGTTTCACACCACTTCACCACATAGTCTATACAGACTATGATGTATTTATTTTGCTTTCTTCTAGTTGGAGGATTGATTGACCCCATAAAATCAATGCCCCATTTATCGAATGGCTTCAAGGAAAGGATTGGTTGGAGTGAATTTGCATTGGTTTTTGTGGGCTTCCCCATTCATTGATAGGCATCATTTACAATAAATCATGGGCACCTTTGTGGAGGGTTGGCCACCAGTATCCTGTAAGTAGAGCTTTCATGGCAATGGCTTCTCTTGCAAAGTGTCCACCACATGGCTCATCATGGCAAGCCTTCAAGACAATTCCAATATCACCTCCTCTATGCATCTTTGCAATACTTCATCTTTGCCTTTCTTGTATAAAGCACCACCTAGTAGGGTGTAGGGGATTGATTCCAACAAAAGCTTTGTCTTCTCTCTACTAGAGATACCATGGGGGTAGTGTTGTGTAGCCAAGAGATTGGCAATGTTTGCATACCATGGGTCATAATCTCTACTAGAAACAAAGTTGCATTAGGAAGGTTTGGATCATATGGCATCTCTTCTTCACTTTTAGGGATTCACAATGATAGATAATTGGTCGGGACATGGGACGATGACTAGGTTTGGTGACACTTCCAAAATCAAACACCTGAAAAAGAGCCATCTTATCATTTCATCTTTTACATCGGCTTTATTCTCATCAGGAAGGATAGATCCTCATGATCCACATAAAACTTGAAATGCGTTGATAGAAGGTAATACTGAAACTTCTCCAGGGGAAATGGAGAAGGGCAAACACCATTGCTAGGCATCCTAGCTCTGTCACACTGTATAGTTCCTCTCTCTATTAGTAACTTTTTAGCTTGTATAATAAATGGGTTGGTCTAGCTTCGAGGAGCCTTTTTGATAGAGAACAACACCTAGCTCTTCAATTGATGCATCAATGTACACATGGAATTCCTTTGTCCAATCAAGAGGTTGCAAAATAGGTACTTTGATCGAGCATTTCTTCAAGGTATTAAAAGCTTCTTTGTAGTCATCTGTCCAACTAAACTTTGTATATTTCCTAAGAAGCTTGTGTAGAGGAGGCTATCTTAGTTACAAAGTGGACAATGAATTGCTTGTAGTAACCCACATGGCTAAGAAATGCTTTCATGTGCTTTAGACTAGTTGGTGCGGTTAGGGCTAGAATATTTTCAATCTTTGCATGATCTGTTGCTATTTCTTGTGTAGAAACAATGTGGCCCAATAGAACTCTCTTCCACTTTGTGTACATCCTATGCATCTGTTTGCAAACCATTGAGGAGTTTGAAAGGGACTATTGTCATTCCATCCAAGAATACAGGCTATTCATCCTTTGAAACCTCATTCATGTCCTCTTAGATATCATCTTCAAATGGAACAGATTCTTGCTCTTCATTTCTTTCTTTAACCTCATCATTGGATTCATAATCTTTCTCTTCAAGCTCTATCTTGGCTTTCATAAAGGCACTGCAAGAGAAGAACAAGCTCTATGTCTTAGCTTCAGCTTCAGTCTTTGGCTCTGTTGTGGCAATGTAATAGGGAGAATAATACATCCATGGCTCTACCTTGCTATCAGGTAAGTTCAAAAGTCATTTCTTGGTCAAGTAGGAGGTATTCACCCATTGATAATAATGACTTTTCATCTTTTGGAAGATGGCTTATAGTGCCCACTGTTAGGGACTGTGCTTTAGGTTTCTTTGGAAAAATTTGCTTGACAGTATCTTGTTCTATTGATGTTCCATCCGCTACTTCATTGGAAGAGTTAGATGAGACTTCTATGGAGGTAGATCTATGTCCTTTATGCAAACCATAGAGCTTTACCACACCTTGTTGGGTCCCCTACCTAGGATTAAGCTTCCTATATGAACCAATTTGTCCTTGCTTGTGCTTCAAATAACCATGGTCTTTCCACAATAATAGAGAGTAAGAGGTTCCATAAGAGTTTGGCTTCACCATTAGGTAAGTCAGCCATTAATCTCATCCTACAACTATAGTCTTGATGTAAGGAAGGATGCATAGGGACTTGATTCTGTTTTGATCTATCAGTTTGATAAATCATTGCATTGGCGATAGGCCTTGGAGGCACAAATCTTTCATTATCGTTACATCTATCATGATATTCACTGAAGAGCCTCTATCAATCAATGCACTTGTGATGAAGTAGCCTTCTATCTAGATGCTAGTCTCTTGAGTGCCTTGATCCAAGAAGGCGTTGGCCACATGTACTTTCATAGGCTTTGGGGTCTTACTGGAATTACTAGTAATTGTAGGATGGGCAACCTTTAGACCACATCTTTGCATGAGAAAACTTTTGACTTTCGTTCTTCAACTGGGAGATAGCATCAATAGTTGTTGAAATGTCAAATTAGGATGGAGGTATCCAAGTCTTTCACCAAGTCATACTCCTATATGGGATCCACTCATTTCTCCAACCAACTAGGGAATGGGGCAATGTCCACTTTGATTCTTCCTCTTTCTTCAATTAGTGGTTGCATCACTACATATTTTGTTACTGGACGTACTTCCACCTCTTCCATCTCTTGGATCTCTGGTCCTTTGTTCTAGACTATCTCTATATTCTTTTATGGCACTAGATGCTCTATACTGCATTGTCCTGTATTGTACTGCCTTGTAGCTCTGTGGGGATCTTGAACTTGATAGCTTTCATAGGTAGAACATTTTCTTTTGAAACTGTAGATTCTCTTTTCTTGGCTTGTGTTATTGCAACTACCTCCACTTCTACCAAGTTGGAGGTAAGTGCTTCATTCATTCAGTTGGTTATTTGATGTATTAGACTTAACATGGGCTAGAATGGACAATCTTTAGTAGTGTGGCTTTCTCCTTTACATTGATTGGGACATTAGCCTTGACAAGGGCTATACTGGGTCAATCTTTAACAGTGTGTCCTTGTCCTTTACATTGATTGGGACATTAGCCTTGATAGGGGCTAGACTAGGAAAACCTTTAGCAATGTGGCCTTCTCCTTTACATCCACTGTAGAGGTCTTCTAATCCATGGATCTTCTAGGGTTTGGACAATTTCAGAAGATATGAAATTTCTCTTTGCATATGGAATATTCCACTTCGAATCTCTATCCATCACTAGATTGTCTTTCTCTGTAACTTTGGGAGGGAAATCTCCTTAGGCCAAAATTAGGACCAAACTCTTTAGACTTCGGTCCAATGTCTTGCATTGTCATCTTGGATTCCAACAAGTTAAGCCTTATGTCTTGCATTGTCATCTTGGATTCCAACAAGTTAAGCCTTATTTCTTCATATTTCTTCCTTTTATCATACATCTCCTTCGAAGAGCAGATGTCCTTTGTGTGGTCCTTTCTCAAGTAATAAGAATAGAAGGCTCCATGGATGGTTGGCTTTTGGGTACATTCAATGGCTAAATGTTTGATTTGATGGTAATTTTCACACCAAGTGTTTGATCACTTGACATCTCTTCCTGCTTTTACTGTGTTTGATAGACTAGCAATATTCACTTTCAGTATATGTAACTATCTATAATCACACCCATCAACTCCTTCTTGATATTTACAAAACTGAGTTGGACAAGTAATTCTTCAAATTTTCTCCTTATAGAGCACTTGTAGTAGGGTTTTAGGGAGTCTCTATAATTGCCATATAGACTAGTGGGGTTGATGCAAAGGGTCCTCTATCTTTATTTTTGTTCAGAGTTCCTATTTTCATTGTTGGCTATTGATTCTAATTAGTAGGGTTTCACTAGTGTTATAGATTTACCATTGGGAGAACTATTTGAGGTCAATGCTATTGTGGTTGAACCATCATTTGAGACACTATCTATGGCCATTGTGGATTTGGTGCAGTGTAGTGAGGCATTGTGTGTATCTAAGGGTAGGGGTAGGGAACAATCTATGGGATTGCATTTGGTGGATATACCACTCCTGGCATTGGAGGAGGTAGGACTTCTTTTTCAGAGATTATAGACGACCTTGTTTCAAGTTCATCATTCCACTACGGTTTGTAGATTAGCTGATTTTCTCAATTCTATGAACATTTTAGCCTTTGGTTGTAGGCCTTTAAGAAAAACTCCCTTTTGGATGCCTTCATCCAAGTTATGGTTGGTCCATCTCTTCAGTATGGATTCCATTCTAGAGATATATGCTTCCACCCATTCTCCAAAGGACTAACTTAAATTGGTAAACTCCTCCAGTATCCGCTCTTCAAAATCTTCACGCCTAAAGTTGGTGAGAAAAGCCACCTTCAGGTCATCCCATACGTCAAAAGCTATTGTTGCTTGTCTCTCATACTAGAGAAACATTGCGCCTTTGAAAGTGATAGGTAATATTACCAACTTTGGCATTGTTGGCCACATAGGCTACCATGAACTCGACTATGTGAAGATGGGGGTCTTCATTGTACTCTCCCTTAAAAAATTGGCAATGGAACTACATTTATTGACTTGTCATTAACATTTTTAGGATGGATTTGGTTGGGAAGGGAACCTTGATTTGCCGTCCATTGGGACTTTGATGAAGAGTATCAAAAGGAAATCAAAGGAGGCTTTTATTACTAGCTCGTTCTTAGCTTTAATTTTTGCATTCTCTCTTCTCATGTAAATCTAGATTCATTCTAGTGCTTGTCTCTTTATCATGCCATTCATTAGGGAGTTGACTCCACTTAGTTTTTTGGTGCTTCAGAGAAGGAAAATAGAAGGGCATTAGTCTCTGGAAGACTCTCTTACCAACATTTCTTCTACTTATTTCTTTTCACAGTCTCTAAAATTTACTTTCATTCCATTACATAGAGGAAGATATTCTATTGTAAAGGTGTCAAAATTCATTCTTTTGGGAATTAGCACCATCATTCTGGTAGTACCAACTTTGGAGACTCTCAATGCCATAAGTTGTGAAGAACACTCTGTATACTAGCTTCCAGTGGTTGGGTTGCCAACTGGACAAACATAAGGTTGTTAGTGCACCAGGCATCCCATGTGTCTTATTGCTATGCATCCATGAATAAGTCCTAGCTCTTTTCCTTCTTATTCTTACGAGTCTCCACTAACCACAACTCTTGGAGCTTCTTTACAATATCCCACTTAATAATGTCTAGAAACTCCTCAATGAAAGCCAAATCTTCCATTGATGTTCATTCTCTTTGTTTCTACTTCTTCAATTTTCTCCCAAATAGGTTGAGACAAAAATGCACATCTTTGTTGCTCTTGTAGATAGGGAGAATAGTCCATCACACAAGCCCCACATTTAACATTGTCCTCTTGCCATTGGGAAACGAGTCTCTTGAAGAAAGTGGCTTTGCCAATGAATTTTATCAAATTTTTGTAGTACTTGGAATCTTACAATCTTTTCTACTTCTTTTCCTCTTCAAAATGTCGTTTCCTTCATTTCTAGCCTCTTGTAGGTGCTTGTTGATGGGGCAATATTCCTCGATTTTGGGTGCCAAAACATGGACCTCTCTAGAGAATACTAAGGAATTGGGAAAAATATTGCAAAAAAATCCATATTGTATCACCAAGAAGGTTGTTCTTCATGCTTTAAGGAACCACAATAAGAAAAAGAAAAAGAAAACTAGGAACATGAATTCTCTATGCAACATCATAAAATGAATCTTCCACAAATTTTATAAACAAACCTTCATATCCACCAAGCACAAATGAAATTAACACAAATGAATGCTTAATATTAAGTAGAAAATGATCACATAGGCTTCATTATTCATGATTCATAATCTTCTTCCTTCAATCTCTCACAATCTCTCATAAAATACAATGTTTTTCCATAGAAAATTGACTATCTTTTACTCAATCTTTCTCTCATATATGCTCTCAATCACTCATACATCATAATCCTCATTTAATGCAATAGAATAATATACAATAACTGTCTCTTGGTCATGAATATACCTCTCAAGAGATATGCCTAATATGAAGAGACATCAAAGACACTATACTGACCTTTTAGAACTCACTATTGTCACTATCACTTGTGTCTTCACTTTAACTCTTCATTAGCTATATCTTTACTTTTTAAAACTCTTTTGAGCTTATATTATTCCATTTCTAATATTAGCAAAGTTTTCCAATCTAAACATTCATTCCATAGAACACATAGAAACAAACAAAAGACAAACATAAAATATAAAGAAGCTCAATGGACCATCAAACAAAACATCATGAAAACTATATACCTCAAACCAAAACCAATCCAAATAATTAAAAACCATTCAATGCATACTCAATCACACTCAAACCCAAAAATTCACAATCTCAACCTCTCAAATAGAAAGAAAATAGACCAAAACTAAGGCAAAAAAGGCCTATCACAACCAAATAGTAATAAGACAGAACACATAGGCATATCACAAATCATTCAAAAACCATCATGAGATAATCAAACATATTCAACCCGATATCCTACTATGGTAGCTTCATATATCAATAAGATGTATGTGCACCTTTAAGAAGTGCATTTCAAGTGGGTTCCATCATAGAATTTGTAAAAGATGTTGGTAGAGGGGGGAAGGGAAATCTTCTCATATAATGATTACCAGCTCTAGAAAAAAGGAACCATGGGATGGTAAAGATGGAGAACTAGAGGGATGAGTTTTCTCTTGAAGATCTTATGTCTAATCATTATTTGTCGGTTTAATTGTATTATTTTACTAACGATTGTGAATGCTTCAGTTGATGTGTAGAGATAGCAGCAGTGGCGGAGGAAAGCATTGGAGGATAGTGTGTATTCGAGTTATCACTTATATTTTGATGGGCGCATACCTTAGGCATGGCGCCTATATTTTGTCATGCCTATTTATTAAGGCGTTGGATATTTATTTATTATTTTTATATGCACATGGGCGCATGATTATGATAATTGTATTTGGACATTGTATTGGGTATGCTTGACTTCTTGGGCGCCCACCCATTAGCTTTATTTCTATTTGGCACTAAAGCAAACTCAAAAGCCAAAAGCGTGCTATTTTGTAATTTGGGCTATTATTTAAGCTTGAAGATGATTAATACATAAAATACATGCTTTGTGGAGCGCTCACACAAGGCATGGGGGGAGATTGCACCCAATTGGTCTCTTGTTCATGTCGTGCATGCTTTCTACCTTGAGTTTTGTACAAAAAGTAGAGTTTTTTTGTTCTTGGGAACCTTCCGACGCTCACTACGCGAGCATACAACATCCGATCTGTGCACCAGTGGTATCAGAGCGAAGCTGAGATCGAGAGCTTCCAATCGCTACCCATCTTGTGCGAAGGCGGAGCTCCTGGAATGATCGAGCTCTATAGTCAGTTTCATCGCGAACGATCGATACGGGTGGATTCCTGGCGGTCAAGAACCTCTGTCTACAGCCTCTGATCGCAAAGGACCGGCCTGAGGAAGCGGAGGACCACTTCTACATCTCTTCTATCAAGTTGTTTTTACATAGTTATAGTAAGCTTTACCTCCATAACTAAAAAGTTATTAAGCTTTAAAATAAAGCTTAGCAAGCTTTATAAGAAGCTTAAGAAACTTCAATTTTCAAATCGACGGCAGCAACAGCGGCTTCATCCCGTGATTTTCAGCGCGACGAAAACGGCCCCCCCTAAAATTCGTCGTCAGTTTTCAGATTAAGTTATAAACTTAATCAACTAAGCCACAAGTCACTAATCTACAAAGTCTATCAAGTCCTGCAAGTTTCGCTACTCTGCAAGTTCACCAAGTCAGCAGAGATCAAAACTGACTTACTCCAATTACTCCTATAAGGACTATTCCTGCGCAGAAGCACAGAACTGCAAAGTTGTTCCTTGGAAGATTCTGTTCGCATATGCAGACTTGCTGAACTAGTTTCAGCACACGCAGAAGGTCATACACAGATTTTACGAAGACTACAAATCCCGCAACCGCAAAAGTCGAAGATCGTGAAAGCCAAACAAAAATCTATAAGCCTTGTATACCCGACTTTGAGCTACGCTCATCCCGCTAATTGGATTTTGAGAGTGTGAGGTCTTTTGAATTTTTACAGGATGACGGAACAAAACATGGACGATTTAATGGTTGAAGGCGATCTTCCTGACCCTACGATGGAACAAAAATTGGATTTAATTATGATGCAGCTGGATGAAGAACGAAGAGCCCGACAAGCTTTGCAAGTTCAATTGGCCAATTTACAACGATCGACTACTGACAAAGATGGACCACAACCCGAAGATCTTATCCGACGTACCATCGATGCGACTCTCAAAGCTGAATCCATCCACAAAGAAACAAAGATAAGTAAAAGAAATTTCAAATTCCGTACTTTCAATGGAACTAGAGATGGAAAGACTGTCCTTGCATTCATCAGTCAGTTTGATGATTACTTTCATGAAGAGACATACGCTAAAAAAGACAAAATTAAATGTGTCACTAATCATTTAGTCGATCGAGCATCTCTTTGGTGGACCGTTGTTCATAAGAGCATAGATTGTCCCACTACCTAGGAGAGTTTCAAAGAGAAGTTTCTGCAGAATTTCCTTCCTCCACAATTCCATGAAAAAGCCATAAAGCAATGGGATCTTCTTCAGCAAAGAGATCGTGAGCCTATTTCCCAATACACCGAACGTTTTTGAAATGTCCTACTGCAATTCAGAATGCTTGAAGAAGTACTTGAAGCGACTCACAAGCGCAAGTTTATGTCTGGATTACTTGGACATTACTACGCTGAAGTCAATATGTTCAAGCCTGCAACCCTTGAAGATGCAATTTCTTTGGCTCATGACACTGAAGACAAGATTCGAGGAAGAGACAAACGTCCACAATAATTTCAAGCAAATGGTAATTATGGTTCCAAGCAATTCAATTCAAATTTTAGAAGATTCAATCAAAGTCGTTTTCCTTTATCATCTTTCCGTAAGTCTTGGACAAAACCACCTGCTTTGCCATCAAATACCAATCCAAACCCTAAGCCATCCTCACAACCAAATCCTAATATTCCTAGACTTCTTGCCATTGCAAACAATGTATCTAAAGCCAAACCTATAGTGTGTTACAAATGCCATCAACCTAGATATCTAGCAGCAATTGCCAATCGAAGAAGCCACCTATCCATATCAATTATCTTGGAGCAATGGATGATGAATAACACGAGGAAACGCATGACTTTACGGAAGATGAGGACGACATTGCTACTCCTTCAGATATTTTACCAGGTATGTCAACTCCACATTCTTTGTTGACAATGAAATGTTTAGTGCATGGAAAAAAAAAGATTATTTTGCATGATGATGGTAGTACACATGATTTTATTTCTGCAAAGTTAGTGAAAGAATTGAAATTACAAACTGTTCCTACGCATTATCGCATTAAAGCAGCATTCTTAGGCACAAGGTATAATGGAACACAAGAGGTGCATGACTTAGAAATTAAAATTGGTGAATACACTGAAAGAAGGAATTTCCTAGTTGTACCTTTACAGTCTAGTGATATTATTCTAGGTATGCCTTGGCGTCATCAGCATAATCTTGACATAGATTATTCCACGCATTCAATTAAAATTTATTTTCAAGGAAAACAAATTACATTGTATGGTATGCACGCATCCAATAATTTTCCACTGCTTACTCATACTCAAGCTAAACGTGCATTACGTAAAAGTAGTAAATCTTATCTAATTTGGGTGAATGAACTTCAAGCTAAAGAAAAACATATGCATCCTAGGCATAAAGAATTTCTTGCATAATTTAAAGATTGTTTTGTTGAAGATTTACCACCTAGACTACCTTCTTCACGTCTTGAAGATCACAAAATAGATTTAATTCCTGGTACATAACCACCATGTAAAGCACCATATAGGCATAACCAGATTGAACAAAAAGAAATTTAAAATCAAGTAGAGGAATTATTAAATCAAGGATTAATTAGACTTAGTAGTTCTCCATTTGGCGCACCTGTTTTATTGGTAAAGAAGAAGAATAATACTTATCGCATGTGCATTGATTATCATGCCCTAAATAAGATTACTGTTAAGAATAGATATCCAATTCCTAGGGTAGATGATCTTATGGATAAACTACAAGGTTCTGCCATATTCAGTAAAATAGATCTTAAATCTGGTTATCATCAAGTGAGATTAGATAAATCTGATATATTCAAAACTGCATTTAGAACACAATTTGGACATTATGAATTTCTAGTGATGCCTTTTGGATTGACTAATGCACGTGCTACATTTAGCCGAATGATGAATCGCATATTTTTGAAATATCAACATTGTGTTATAGTATTCTTTGATGATATCTTGGTATTCAGTAAAAATGAGAAAGAGCATTATGAACATCTGTCTTTGGTTTTCAAGTTGTTAAAAGATAATCAATTGTATGCTAATCCCAAAAAGAGTGAATTCTTTCAAACAAAAATTGAATATCTAGGTCATATTGTGTCATCAGAAGGTATTAAGGTTGACCCTAAGAAGATAGAAGCAATATTAAACTAGTCCATACCTAAAAATGTGCATGAGTTACGTTCTTTTCTAGGTCTTGCTAGTTTTTACAGGAAGTTTGTGCGAAATTTTTCATTACTTGCTTTGCCTTTGACTAAACTTTTAAAGAAAGGTATTGCTTATCATTGGTTTGATAATCAACAAAGATCTTTTGATTTATTGAAACATGCATTAACCCATGCTCCTGTATTACAACTACCTGATTTCAATAGATCATTCTTTTTAGTAGTTACTAATGCTAGCGGATCTGGAATAGGAGCTGTACTTATGCAAGATAATCATCCCATAGCCTACTCTAGCTGTAAACTGAAACCATCCGAACTTAAATATTCCACATATGATAAAGAATTATTAGCTATAGTACAAGCCTTAAGACAATGGAAACATTACTTAATGGGTTCTGAGTTTATGATTAAGACTGACCAACAAAGTATTAGACATCTCCTTAGTCAACCCCAAATATCTGACCGACATATCAAATGGGCAGCTTTCATTCAGAGTTTTTATCCCCTTATCCAATATCAACCAGGAAAAGAAAATGTAGTAGCTGATGCTTTAAGTAGAAGACCGACCATTCATAATATCTCTGTCATATCATTTGATTCTCTAACCCCTATGAAAGATACTTATCATCAGGACATTACTTTTCAAGCTGATTGTAATAAATTAGTTGGAAATAACTGGATTCCTATTGATTCACTATCTTATAATGATGGATTCATGTTTTATGAAAAGAGATTATGTATTACAGTTCCATTTAGATCTTTTGTTTTGAATGAGATTCATTGTCCTCCATATCAAGGTCATAGAGGTATTATATCTACTTCGCGTACATTGACTGAAGATTTTTATTGGCCACATATGGACATTGATGTATCTAACTTTGTTTCTGAATGTTTAGTTTGTCAAAGAGTTAAGAGACATCATGGTAAACATTATGGTTTACTAATGCCTTTATCTATTCCATCAAGACCATGGGAACATATTTCTATGGATTTTATTACTGGTTTACCTAACACTAAAGCTAACCATGATATGATTTGGACTATTGTAGATAGGTTTAGTAAACAAGCATATTTCATTCCATGCAAGAAAACTTTAACAACATCTCAAGTAGCTCAGTTGTTTTTGAAAACTGTTTTCACTAATCATGGATTACCAAAAGTTATTATTTCTGATCGTGATTCTAGATTTTGTAATAATTTTTGGATTACTTTGTTTGCTAACCTAGGAACAAAGATTGATTTTTCATCTGCATTTCATCCTGAAACAAATGGACAAACAGAAGCTACTAACAGTACTATCTTAGATCTTTTACGTGCTTACACTATTTCTAAACCACAGACATGGGATACACATCTACATTTACTTCAGTTTGCATATAACAATACACCACACATAGCTACAAAGAAAGCACCATTTGAAGTGATTTATGGTTATAGATTGTCTACACATGTTGCATCTTTATCAAATAGAATTCAGAGTGCTAATGATATTGCTAACATGCATGCTACTATTTTTGATGAGGTTAAAGACATGATTGCCAAAGCCCAACAATCATATACAAAGCAAGCCAATAAGAAAAGACAGGCCATGAATTTCAAAGTTGATGACTATGTTTGGTTAAGAATAGAAAAACGTAGATTACAAAGTGTAGATAAACACCCAGTTGTGAAATTAGCACCTAGATTCTATGGACCATTTAAAATCATTCACAAAATCAATGATAATGCATTTAAGTTAGAACTACCACCACATTGGAAAATTCACAACACCTTTCACATTAGTTTATTACGACCCTTTAGAGACCAATTACTTGTACACCCTGTTTATGAAAGCACACCTTTGTTAGATGAAGAGACTGAAATCCTTGAGCCTGAAGCTATCATAGATACTGACTTTATGACCACTAGAACCGGCCGTAGATATTCTAGATATTTGGTTAAGTTTAAAAACCATCCTGTTGAAGAGGCCCAATGGATGCACGCTAGAGACTTAAATGCTTTCCCCACTCTGTTAGCTCCACATTGAGCTAATAGCAATTGAGGAGAATTGCTATCCCACCCCGGGGGTATGATGCCAAGAGGCATATTTCACGGTGGATTCCGTGAGGTTTTAGGTGGATTCCGTAAACTTTGATTATCGGGGCTCATACACAAAGTGGATTCTTTGTGCGAGAAGTCGATGGGGACGCCTATCCTTTTCGGGCGTTTTGTTAATTTAGTGTGTACATGGGTGATTCCATAGCGGGCGATTCCACAAAATACATATTAAATTAATAAACGTTTATCATTTTAGAGTGCACACTCGTGATAAATTAAGGTTAGGATTGATTTCTAACCAATTGATTTATTTATGTAGCTGAAGACTGCTAGTATTCACTTTTGTCGATTTAATTGTATTATTTTACTAACGATTGTGAATGCTTCAGTTGATGTGTAGAGATAGCAGCAATAGCGGAGGAAAGCATTGGAGGATAGCGTGTATATAAGTTATCACTTATATTTTGATGGGCGCATATCTTAGGCATGGCGCCTATATTTTGTCGCGCCTATTTATTAAGGGGTTGGATATTTATTTATTATTTTTGTATGCGCATGGGCGCACGATTATGATAATTGTATTTGGACATTGTATTGGGTATTCTTGACTTCTTGGGCGCCCGCCCATTAGCTTTATTTCTATTTGGCACTAAAGCAAACTCAAAAGCCAAAAGCATGCTATTTTGTAATTTGGGCTATTATTTGAGCTTGAAGATGATTAATACATAAAATACATGCTTTGTGGAGCGCTCACACAAGGCATGGGGGGAGATTGCACCCAATTGGTCTCTTGTTCATGTCGTGCATGCTTTCTACCTTGAGTTTTGTGCAAAAAGTAGAGTTCTTTTGTTCTTGGGGACCTTCCGGCGCTCACTACGTGAGCATACAACATCCGATCTGTGCACCAGCAAGTCCCCTACTTGATAACCTCTCAAGTATCACTTTGTACCCTTATTAGCAAATAACTCAACATAGAAATGTTAAAAGGTAGACAAACGTGAGTGAAATAATCAACTTGCCAAAATGATACTTGAAACTAAAAAGCTTGGCTTTTAGTTTGTTCTAACATAAAAAAGTCAGCCCTAATGCTCAAAATGTGTTATCACAAATGATAAAAAACCACTTCAATTTTTACCAATAGACTTTAAGCATGTTTTCAGATGGACAAGATGATCACCCAAAAAGGCTATATGCCTTAGAAACCTCTAGACAAAGCATAAAATTACCTTGCAATTTTTTCATTTAGAGAGACACTTGCAAGTTGATCAATTGTAGCAGTACTACCTTGGGCCACCCACAACACCTCCGATGCCTCATCAACCTTTTCCTTTGATGCCTCCAATGACTCAATAAGGTGTAATGCTTCTGTTTGATTCATCTTGAGTAGCATACCAGTGACTTTGCCTGCATGATCATCTTTGAATTGATCTACAACCTATGTAAGTTGTTCAAAAATCCCTCAATGTTGTTAGAAATTTCTAAAAAACATCGAAAACAAAATGTAATAGGCAAAATAAAAAGTAAAATGTTACTACTCATTGCTATTCTGGAGAAGTAGATGCAAGTGCACACATGATCAACCATGCATTGGATGTGTTGGTAGCACTAATTTCAAGGGATTTGAGTCCTTGCAAAGTTGCATCAGATATGGTTCTTGACAACTAGAGATATCACATTAGAAGAATGGTTGCCACTCCTAATAAATACCTACTAAAAACAAGGTTTTGAAAGCATCTCAAAAGTAACTTGCATACACACACAAATCATAGTATCTAAGTTACTTCATATCGTACATGTTGTGGTGGGGGTTGTTGGTGTTGAGTTCAGAAAGGACCATGAGCTTCCCTCTTATTTTCCACACATTGACCTTGAGGACCTCACCTCCACACAATTGGCATAAAATAGTTTGGCACACTAGGCAATGGAGGCCTCATTTGAAGTACCAAAGACTACGGGTAACCAAACCCAATGGCACGAGAACCCAAAAATACATTTGCCTAATGTTGGGGGTAAAGGCACCTCTGCCTAGCCACTTGTGTATTACTACATTGATAGTACCCACACCTGCACACTGCAAGCAGCGGGTGCCCATCACTATCACTTCATTCTTTATTCTTGTAGTGACATTTGAATAAATGGAAGACCGGTCACACATTGTGACTATTGGAGTTCCCACATTTGGAGTCTCTCTCTTTCTTGCTCTTGCTCCATCCACCATAGCTCTCACCTCCGTGCTCTCTTGCCTGCTCAATGCTTCTCACCTTTCAACTAGCATTAGTGCTTGGTTCTTTGAGGTCTTGAACGTGGTCGGGCACACCTTCCAGCATTAATTTGGATACCTACACTCTTGTCTTCACTCTTGGCAGTCATAGCCACACCTTTCGAGCTTCCGGTCGGGTCTCATCCTTCTTGGGCAACCTCAGGGAATTCATCTATAGGTGTTGGAGCTCTCATTCCACTCTTTAATTTAGTCCATAGGGTTTGAAGAACAAGGCAGCCATGGCTCAGCCCATGAAGGTTTGAAATTGAGCTCTCTCTCTTCTATACCTATTGAGGCCTCTTGGGAAGCTTCTTTGGGAGCCATAGAAGCTGCCTAACCATCAAGTAGTGTCCAACTCTATAAGCAACATCAAAAATGTGATTTTAGTAGGTTGCGCCATTTTCTCAGCTTGTCAAAAACATGGTCTTCATCTCCAACACCTCTTTAGGCCATTGGCACTACACAATTTCATTTAAGTTATAGGAGCATGCTTCAACCACGGTATTGAAGGCTTGAGCTTGGCATTGACATTTGGGTCTGATATTTTTTAGTCCAAGACTATCATAACAGACCACAGGTAGCCCCGAACAATGCTGCATTAGCATTTGATGTTTATGCTTGCTTGGTACTAGCTATTGATGCCATTTGGTACCCAAATCATGCCCAGATGTTATGGGAAACTATGCATATGATATGCAATTGATTTGGTGCTGATTTTGGTCCTATTTATGCTCAGTTTGATAGTGAATTTATTGGCGTAATAGAGCAGGGCTGAAGCTATTTAACTTAGGTTATGTTATGCCTATTGGTCTCGAGTGCTTCCCGAATGCTTGTTATGACTATTTGGATGCCAATGGAGGTTGGCAAATGTCTTGGATGGTTCTGAAATGTATTTTGAGCCTCATTTGATCTCCATATTGGTTGTCACTTACTTGACATTGGTCTATACTGGCATGCTTTGTGATAGAGGCTATACCTATGGTCTATGTATGACCCATTGGTACATGCTTTGAAGTATATGCCAATGATGCATGCTATCTACATTGTTTGAGCTTCTTTGCCATTTGGAGCTTCAGTTGGGCTTGCTGTTGGATACTTTGGAACCTCTTTTGGATGTTTCTTGGCTTGTTGGAGATTGACTTGGGTTTGTACATGATGTACTTGGATGCTATCAGATGCTTGACCACTTACATGCTCTTAGTGCTCTCATGATGTATGGTCTTGGCTATGAGATGTCTTATGCATTTACATGCTATCTTTATGCTTGGTTTCTCATTTTCCATGGACTTTTGTGCCAGTGGGAGCTTTATGCTTACGGTCTTGGATTTACCCATAGATTGAAGGTTATGCATTTAAGCTATTACCTGAGATTTGAGACTAGGATCTCTTACACATCCTTAACTACGATATTTGCTTGGTAGATGCTTCAATGTCTACTCTTGGATGCTTATGAGCTGATTTGATCTGTCTTCATTGAGCATATAGTGACCTTTGTTAGGTCTTGCCAATGGTGTATACATCTTGCTTATTACTCAGGGGATGTATCGGTTGTACAATGGACTCTCTTGACACATTAGGGTGTTTGGCTCATGTTCATTGGCTATCATAGTGCCTCTGTTATGCCTACTTGTGATGCAAGATTGGACTTGGCAGTCACTGTTGTCATTGGATCTCTCTTAGCTCACTATTTTCTCTCATTTACTAAATGTTGTCATTTATTATAGCAAGCTGTTTTATGCAGACTGTGATGTATTTATTGAGCTTAATCTTGTCCTTTTGATGTATTGCTTTGTGTGCCTCTGCTACTACACTTAAGCTATCGGATGTTGAGAGTGCTCTTCTTCTTAGGAAGAGATAAATAGAAAGGATTTGGATACCTCACATGTCTTTCATGCATTGACAATTAGAGTCAGGAATGATGGAAATGGAAAGAATGACATTGGCAGTGGTAGTGGCCGTGGACGAGATTCTTAGAGATCCCACTCCAAGTCTCTTGGAAAATCACGTAGCAAATGCCATGGTAGGAATGCAAATGTTACATGCCATCATTGTGGGAAAAAGGGCCACATTAGGCCACAATGTCATGAACTACATAATGAAAGGTGCAAGGAAAAGGGAAAAGGGAAAGTGCAAGAGAAGTCATTTGATCACAGTATTGTACCTGCAAAATCAAGTGTTAAGATTGAGGAAATTAATGTTATGCAACCCGAGGACTCTAATGGAGATTATAGTCTTGCAGCTTCTTCATGTCATGCCTCACAAATGACTGTCACTCACTCTATATATGCCCAGTGTTGGCTTTTGGATTCGGGTGCGTCCTTTCATGTGATACCTTGTAGAGACTGGTTTTATACATACCATACTATTTCTGGTTCTGTGCATCTTGGTGATGACACATCTCTTGATATTGTGGGTATAGGTGATGTTATGCTACAGTTTCCCTCTGGCAACACTTTTCTTATGCATGATGTACGCCATGTACCTGCATTGACCTGTAGTCTTGTGTTAGTTGATAGCTTGATGATGCAGGATATCATGTGTCTTTTGGGGATTCTGCATGGAAAATTACTCGTGGCAGGCTTGTACCTATAAGAGGTGCCAAGTCTGGTAGCCTCTACCTGTTGGTTATATCTGGTTCTACTCTTGATCATGTTTTGGTAGTGGATTCTACTCCACATGTATCTATTTGGTATGCTTGTTTGGGGCATATGTCTCTTAAAGGAATGAAAATGCTTCGTAAATTGCAGGTTATCCTGCCTTTTGACTCTTCTGACTTTGCGTCATGTGATCATTGTTTATATGGCAGGTAGACTAGGAACTTGCGTGAGAAGTCTGGTATGTCATGCATGGGTGGGCCATTGGCTCTTGTGCATTTTGATGTTTGTGGACCCATGCCTTGTTAGTCACTAGGGGGTGTGAAGTACTTCATTACATTTATTGATGACTTTTCAAGTAAGGTTTACGCTTATCCCTTAAAGCAAAAGTATGATATCTTGGTAGTATTTCAGCTTTGGCTTGCTTTAGCCGAGAATCAATCTCGGCATAGGCTAAAATGCCTAAGGACAGATAATGGGGCTGAGTATGTCTCACATGCCTTTGAGTAGTTTTATGATGAGCGGGGTATTAAGTGTCAATTGACTGCCCCTCACACCCCTCCCTAGAATGGTATGGCTGAGCGCATGAATAGGACTATCCAGGAGGAGGGTACACAGTATGCTTAGCCATGAAGGCTTACCACATCATTTTTGGATTGAGGTAGTTATGACTGGAGTGCATATCATTAATAGATCACCTTGTAGTGGCATTGACTTCCAGGTTGTAGAGGAGGTATGGACAGGAAAGCCTCCCTTTTATACTCATTTACATGTCTTTGGATGTGAGGCATTTTGCCATGTGCCCAAGGACAAGCGCAATAAGTTGGATCCTAAAAGTGTAAAATGCATATTTCTTGGCTATGGAGATGTAGATGAGATGGGATATCATATTCGGGATCTGCAGGCACGAAAAGTCATCTGCAACCATGATGCTATGTTCCATGAGGACACAATGCATAGGAAATATGAGGAGGTAGTGGAGATACGTAGGATTATCTTTCAAGAGGAGCTAATGCTTCTGTACAGCCAACTGGATAGCCTGTAGTAGCAGTTGGTACTCATAGCCAAGATGTTACACATGATGTTGGACAAGCATCACAGCCTACAGTGAGACGTTTACTAGAGATAGACACCCTTCTAACTGCTTTGAGCCCTCTATGCACTATGTCTTAGTTATAGATGTAGGAAAGCCTCTCACCTATGATAAGGCTATGCACAGAGGTGACAGCCACTCCTGGGAGAGGTCTATGCAGTCTGAGATAGACTCATTACAGAAGAATCATACTTGGGATTTGGTTTCCTTGCCTAGTGGCAAGAAGGCTTTGCCATGCAAGTGGGTGTACAAGTTGAAAAGTACCCCTAGACACCCCAAGCCAGCATACAAGGCCAGATTGGTAGCAAAGGATTTTAAGAAGGAACATGGTGTTGAATTTGATGAGGTCTTCTCTCGTGGTTAAGATGACCACCCTGTGCTCGGTTTTGGCTTTGGTTGCATAGCTTGACTTGGATTTGTATCAAATGGATGTCAAGACGACATTCTTACATGGGGACTTGTATGATGAGATTTACGCGGAGCATCCTAAGGGCTTTGCAAAGCCTAGCAAGGAACAGCTAGTGTGCAGATTGAGGAAAAGTGTTTATGGATCGAGTAGGCATCTAGGGAATGGTATCATAAGTTCGATGCATTTATGTAGTCACAGGGCTTCCGTAGTGCTATGGATCTGTGCTTATACATGAAGAAATTCAGTGATGGATCTTTATTGATCTTGGTACTCTATGTGGATGACACGCTTTTGGCAAGGAAAGCTCATGATGAGCTAGATGCCCTTAAGGCTTAACTCAAGAAGAGCTTTGAGATGAAAGATTTTGGACATGCCTCACATATTCTATCTATCATAGAGAGAGTACATTCATAAAGTCCTTGAGCGCTTTTGTATGCAGTATGTAAAGTCGATTGGCTATCCATTGCCTTCTCATGTGAAGGTAACATAGGCCGATTGTTCACAGATAGATGAGCATATGGCTGAGATGGCCAGGATTCCCTATGCATTTGTAGTGGGCAGTCTTATGTATGCCATGATAGCCACCCATCCAGATATTGCTTTTGCAGCTGGTGTTGTGGCACGCTATATGGCTACACCTAGGAAGAGGCATTGGGATGTCGTGAAGGGTATCATGAGGTACCTGAAGGGCAATGCTGATATGTGCATATGTTATGGCAGCCATGATATAGGAGCCATGGGATACACTGACTCTGGCTATGCAGGATATGAAGATAGTAGGAAGTTCACATCTGGCTATGTGTTCACTTTTACTGGAGGTCCTGTTTCATGGATGTCCAAGGTACAGAAATGCAAAACCCTTTCTACTATAGAGGCCGAGTATGTTGCAACCACTGAGGCTTGTAAGGAGGCCATTTGGTTGGGTTGTTTGGTGCTGACCTTGGTATTGCAGATATTGTCCCTACATTGCATTTGGATTCTATGAGTGCTATCCAATTAGCCAAGAATCTGGTCTTCCATGCGAAGACAAAACACATTGAGGTGAGGTATCACTTCATTTTTGGGGTCATTGAGGATAAGTCTATTAACCTTGTCAAGATCTCAACTGACTAGAATCTTGTAGACTTGCTCACGAAAAGCCTCTCTATAGAGTACTTTGCCTTCCTTAGGAAGTTGATGGGCGTTGGATGAGATGATGTCTTTCCTCATCCTCTTGTATCGTCCTTTTTTTTCTTTTTTCTTCTCACTCCTCAACAGAGGCAAATTTGCCTTTAAGTGGGAGGTTGTTGGGGGTAAAGGTGCCTCCGCCTAGCCACTTGTGTATTACTACATTGATAGTACCCGCACCTGCACATTGTAGGCGGCGGGTGCCCATCATTGTCATTTCATTCTTTATTCTTTCACTAACATTTGAATAAAGGGAAGGCCGATCACATATTGTGACTATTGGAGTTCCTGCATTTAGAGTCTCTCTCTTTCTTGCTCTTGCTCCATCTGCCATAGCTCTCATCTCCATGCTCTCTTGCTTGATCCTTCTCACCTATCACTTGTAACAAACAACATCTAATCTCTTTCAAAAAGGGCCACATCTCTACCTCATAGGGAACTTATCTATTTCAATCCCCATTTTCTACAACTTACATTGAATCCCAAATATTGAAGTTGTATGCTACCTTTTGGATTACAAGGAATAGTGGACGTAACCTCTAACAAAATATTTTGAACCATTAGAAAGAGGCTAGATTGTACAGGACAACCTCAAATTGATGAGAAAACATCAAGTACCTCACTTTATATTCTAAAAATGAAAAAATGTAATCATTTACAAAATGAGCGAGAAATTTAAAGAAGAAGGAAAAGGCAACTTCGCCTACACTCTTGCCTTCCTTTGGGCCATAGTATCATAAAATGATATCTACAACTCTTAATGTATGCTTGCTTACTGTACAACCCATAGAGAACTCATACAACATTTTTTCCACATCAAGAATTGTGTTTTTAGGCCGTTTCTTCTTGAAGCATGCATCATCATGGTTTCTTCAAGTCTCCCTACATCGACCCACCTGCTCACACTTACATACAAATCTACCTTTAGTACTATGAAATAACATCTTCTTCTACCATTTCTATAAGTTGTTGATGTTGATACACAAAAATATTTAGCATAGATTGAAATATTCCAACCATCAAAGCTTTCAACATTGGAAAGATGTCTCTACATTATCAAGAACCATTAGTCAAATGCAATAGTATGCTTTTCAACTTCAAATTCATGATGACACTAATGCCTATCTCTTATGTGGTGGGGCAGCTTGCTACAATAATACATTGTTGATGCTCATTGCAGTATTGAGCAATGTAGATTAGCTTGGTGTCATTGTAATCAAACAACTTTGTGAATTAAAATGTATAAGAGGATGCTAGATATTGTGAATACAATGAATGCACTTGAGACTAATATTTCTAGAGTTGTTGTGGGCAAGAGAATAGTATTGTCATATTCTTTTATTAGAGGACCTAGATTTATGTACCAATTATATCAGGATGCTATGCCTAAATTTTTAATTACCATAACATGTGATCCTAAGTGGCAAGAAATTACGAGTACTTTGTTTCTTGGGAAATATGCATACGATTGGTTAAATTTGACTACACAAGTTTTCCATGAGAAACATACATACATGATGAAGTGAAAAAAGAAATGTTTAGTAAGGTTGCTAAAGTATATATTTGTTACAAAGTTTCAAAAGAGGGACTTACTTGATGAATAAAATTTCCCATGTTTGTACGAAATTATCTCTAAATGCAACATACATGGTCCATGCAGGATATTCAATGGAAGAAGTCCTTGCATGAGGGATGGTCAATGTGCAAAATGGTTTCCAAAGAAGTTTGTGCATGTAATTATAGTTTATAATACTAGTTATCCTTTGTATAGTCATTGAGATGATGGGAAGAATCATAATGCCAAGGGTAACAACTTAGACAATCGATGGATTGTGCCTTATAATCCTTATTTGAGTTCCAAGTGTGATACTCATATTAATGTAGAGGCTATAAGGGCCATGATCATGCAACTATTTGATTTACAACTATGCATGGTTCTACATCCAATGAAATTGACACGCAAGATACTAATGAAATTGAGAGCTATTTAGATGTGTGATATGTATTAGCTTTCGAAGCATATTGGCAGATATTTAAATTGAAACTTCATGATGATGGGAAACCTGATATTTAAGGATTGCAAATTCATTTACCTGGAGAAAATAGCATTGCTTTTTGTAACACTGATAATATTCACAATGTAGTCCAAAATGAGAATGCCAAAAAAACAACTCTTACAGAGTACTTTGCTTGCAATTGCCTTCATCTTAAAGCAATCAACATTCTATACCAAGACTTTTCAATATATTTTGTACAAATAGGAAGCAAGGAAATACATGTGGTTGAATATATATTGTTGCTCCTACCTATGGAGAGAGATACTACTTATCTCTACTCCTCACTATATGTAGGGGATACACTTCATTGGAGGGATTGTATATAGTTGATAATGTGTTGTGTTCTATATTTAAGGAGGCTTGCATGGTAAAGGGTTTGTTGAAAATTGATGAAGAATGGAAAATATGCTTGCATGAAGCTACATTAATGCAAATTGATTTATGGTTAAGAACTTTTTTTATGTCTATTTTGGTATTTTTTTGACCCATCCAACTTTGTGTACTTTGGGAAGAGTTTGTGATGTTGTTAATTGAGGATATAACGCATTGATTATCTTTGCAACATGAAAAAAATTATTTATTTGTAAGATATAACCAATAATCAATCTTTGATCCATGTTCAGGATCTTCTTAGTCAACATGGACATACTTTATCTCATTATCATGGACTACATGTGCTTGATATTCAAGTCCATGCAAATCCTTTGATCCTTGATGAATAAGTTTATAACATGATAGAAGATGAAAATATCTTATTGGGTATACAAAGCATACTTAATGATGAACAAATAAATTCTTTTATAGCAATAATGGATGTTGTTGAAATTGGATCTAGCAAGACATTTTTCTTGGATGGCCCAGGTGATTTAGAAAAGACATTTCTATATAAATGTTTACTTGCAAAGCTTCATAGTACTCAAGGACACATTGCCATAGCTATAGCATTTTCTTGCATCGTTGCATTACTTTTGCCACATGGTCATACAATCCATTCAAAATTCAAGCTACTATTATAAGGAAACAGTCATTCTACTTGCAATATACCTATTCAAAGTAACCTTGTAGCATTGTTAAAAGAAACAAGTCTTATTTTATGGGATGAAGCTCCAATGATGCACTATTACACTTTTGAAGCACTTGATAAAACTCTTAATGATATGTGATAAGCCATTTGGTGAAAATTTTAACTTGGTTGGTGGATATTTTAGGTAGATATTGCCTTTGTACCAAAGGGCACCCATGAGGACATTGTTAGTGTGCAACTCTATGCTGTTCTAATATGTGGCAATATATTATATTTTGAAGCTTACACAAATGTGTGAGTGAATGTGAATGAAGATAATTTTATTGAATGGTTTCAGGACATTGGTGATAGAAAAGATGCGACACATAGTAATGGCATGTTGCAAATTTCATCAACAATGCTATTGGATGGAGGATCAATGCAAGACTTGATTAATTTTGTTTATCAAGATATACATTGCATATGTGATTATGCATCCTTCTTTAGTGAATGTGCCATTCTTGCACCTAGAAATAATGAGGTGGAAATCTTAAATAACCATGCATTGCAATTGATGTCAAGAGAGGTTAGACAATACTTCAATGCTGGTTCCATTGATAAGATAGAAGAAAACAACTTCCTCTATAGTGTTGAATATGTTTATTTCCTTGACCTTATTTCTCACCATATCTTATTATTAAAGTAAATGCTCAGATAATGTTGCTTAGGAATTTGCATTCTTCCAAAGGTTAATGTAACAACACTAGACTTATATGCAAGGCATTTAACAACAAGATCATTGAAGCAGAGATAATAACAATGGAAAATATTGGGGAGAGAGTATTTATTCCAAGAATAACTTTCATCTCAACTACATTACAACTCCCTTCCTCCATGAAACATTTGCAATTTCCTATTAGTTTAGCATTTACAATGACAATTAACAAATCTCAAGGGCAAATACAATCATATTTAGGGTTATATCTGAAGACTCAAGTCTCTACTCATGGACAACTCTATGTTGTATTCTTGAGAGTGAAGTCACCAAACAAAGTAAAAGTTTTGCTTCATGACAAAGGGAATATGATAAATGCTACCATCAACATTGTATACAAGGAAGTCTTGCAAGAAGTCTTATAGCCTCTCATTTTCCACTTCAATAAGAAATTCTTTCAAGTCTTAAAAAATTGGTATTGCCCATCCTTTTCCTAACTACTTATTTTCATTCAAAATATGTATACACAAAAGTTTTGACACTATCAAACTTATTTTCTTTGTGTATTTGTTTACGTATGGACAAAGAAGTTTTGAAGAAAGTAGTATAAGCTCTCATTCTCTATTAAGTAGTGTAATCTTAGTTTTCTAACGCTATGTACTTATTCATCTCTAAATATATTCACATATAATTAACAACTTTACCATTATTAGATTGAGAAGATTAAAAATTTAAAAATATTTATATTTAGTCTTTTCTTTGGCTATTTCTTAGCATTTCCCTTTTAGGGCATATGCTTATACAACAATGTGGTGACAAGGTGGTACGTGTTCCAAAAAATTTACACACTGTTAACTTTAGTTAAGTGGCCATTGTGAGACTAATGTGCACAAATATCATGCTTTTGAAAAAATTAATGTTTATTTTATTACATTTTAAAAAATGGGCATTCTCTCTCTTTTTTTTTTGAGGCAGCTTCTCTCTCTAGCAAAGGAGTAGCACATGTATATCATGTCGACTTCTTTTCTGCAACGTGCTTTCCTTGCCATCCATGTAGCTATGGTGGGGCGAGGTAACACACACACACACACATACACACACACACACACACACACACACACTCTCTCTCTCTCTCTCTCTCTCTCTCTCTAAGCAAAATCAAAGCATAAGAAGCACATTCCTATTCTCCATCTCCACCTTGCCTACAAGCTTGCATAGTTTTATTGATCACACATCCAACTATATTCTCTTCTCTTTATCGAAACATCCTTCATGATAATAAAGTCCTCAATCAACTGTGCCCCCACTTCACCTATCATGGGAGATAGCTCTAACATAGTCCCCAAAATAACAATTGGCCCTTTATGTTGTAGTTTGGAATCCTTGCCATTTGCACTACCTTCTTGGTATTAGGTCTAGTGTAGCATCAAAACTTGTAGCTACCTCTTTCTGTAATGTTGCATTATCCTTAGAATTTAAAGTAGGTTCTTTCAATAGCATGTGGATCTCTTATGGAAACTTTGCTAGCACACCTTTAGGCCTCAATGGACTTGTAGACAATAGATAGGAGTCATTTGCTCCTACCTAACCTTTTGAAGGGTTCACACTCCCTTCTTCCTAAAGCTCTGGTTCTTTCTAGTGGCTTGACTTGCTTGGGCTAAAACTAAGCTTAAGTGCACCATAAATCTCCTCTTGAGGTTGAGGAGTAGGAGGAGAAGGGTCCTTATACATAGTAGTTTTGGGTTGTTGGACTAGCCTCTCATGGTTTTCCTTCTTGCTTTTGGTCTATTCTCCTCCTCTAGTAGACAAATGAAACAAGGCAAGAGATGATGGGGAGTAGGGGGAAGTGGAGGGATATAAGAAAGGGTCATCACTAATTAGTGTGGATATAAAGCACCAACATTAGCAATGGAGCCCCAAAATTCAAAGAGCCAATGCCAAGAGAGCTTTCTTTGCAAATGAGGGCACCATGGATTTTGGGGGGGAGGGAGATGCACAATCTGTCCATCTCCTTCTTCCCTTCCTTTCCCTCCCCTTCCTTCCAGACCTTCTCTGTTGAGATGATAGGACATGTATGTATAATAGATAGGCTAGAAGTAGACTAGTTCCTAGGTAGAGGCCACCTCCTTCTTCCCTCTAGGTAATGATGTGGAAGTTCTCAAGCCCACAACATCATCCATGTGTTGTTGCCATGCCCTTGCAGCCCTACCTCTAGCATTGCCAAGTCTTGCCCTAGACATGCCTACATGCCACACATAGGCCAAACTTTGTGTGATCAAATCAAAGCAACAAGAGCATGAAATGGATGGATTCATAGTCTTTCACAAAGCCATGCATCCTTAATATATACTCTATGTGAATGGAAGGACCAATGTGGCTTCCCTTTTTACTTAATAGGGCATGAAATCGATCAATTAGGATTCCATCAATGTTTGGGAGGTTAGACATCTTAATAGCATTTCAAGTGTTATATGATTCTCTCAGTCTATCTCCATGATTTTTGTTCATATAAATTGCATAGTCCTTACAATAATAATTATATCATGGTTAATCATTTAGATAAAGTTAGTTTGCTTCAAGCAGTCTGTTAACTGAAGTAGTTTGTCATAGTTCATTATCCTCTATTACAAAATTTTGGATGTCAACAAAAAACCGTCTTCTGCAATGCATTTGATGGCAAGGGTACATATGGACACTTAATTGCTCAATTGCATGATGTTCTTCCTCAGACCTTGGCATCCTGTTTGGGAATACTTGAAGCATGCTACAAAAGAACTTACATCACCTTTAGATGACAATGGAACAAATTGTCTTCTTTGGACTTAAGAGTGACTCTTTGGGTGTTGCTACTATGTGGAGAGAGGAAACATGCATATAAAGTAATTGATAAGGCCCTTCTTACAATGAGCAAGTTGATTGTGTCTCTAGTGGCACCACAGATGTGACCCTTGTCAAATGTGCAAGAAGCATGGAAGCTAGTCTATTGCCTTACATGTGTTATCATCTAGTTACATGTGACCACTATCACCATTTGTTTGATACATGTAGTTTGTTGTTCCTTTTTATTTATGGGGTCAAGACCTAATTGTTGGAAATATTGGGATTTCTCAAGCTGTCATGGGTATAAGTGCTAATGATGGCACCCTTTTGGCAATACAACTTAATGTGGATTTAAAGCCAAATTTGAAAGCATAGAAGAAAAAATTTGGATGCATAACTACTTAGTGTATGGCATCTGTTACATAGATCATCATGGCTATTTTTAGCTCATGTAAATTTTTGATGCTTGATCAGGGGAAGCTCATTGAATTTGACATTGAAAAGGTCGAGTGTCTGCTTTACAAAATCAGCCCAATAGTACACAGGATCTAGCTACCACATCAGAATACACCTAGTTTGGCAATGGCAACCTGCCATGCCACACCACCAGCACACTGCTAAGATCAAAGCTAAGGCCCCTGCACCATAGTTCAACTGGGTGCCTAAACATCAAGGATTGCCGCCTAAGAGCATGCAAGCACAACCTCACAAGTTTAGGTACTCACACTCAAGACCTAAAAGGCAAAGAAGAAACTATATGCACCGAGATGAACGGGCAAGCTACAATGGGTCCCCAAGACCTTATTACAAGTGCAAGTCTATTATGAGGGCAATGCTTGGATATGGGTGCCTAAGGCCAGTAGCACTATTCAAATGCCACCGTTGACCCAAAACCTCAACAAGTCTATCGGCCTCAAGAGCCACACAACAATTCAGGCACTAAGACTGCAAAAAGCTCAAGCTGCGAAGCCCATAGAGCCCAACACTGTTGAGCGAAAACCTCAATGAGTCTATTGACTGAAATTGTAGCTTGATGATCCCAAACCAACTCAACCCACCAGTGTTAGTGCTACTCAGGCCTCACAAACATTTGGCAGCACAAAGTTAGAATCCCAAACCAAGCCTAGCGCACAAGTAGCCACACCCATAGACGTTAGGCGCCGCTACAAGGCCCAGTCAAACCCCATCCCCCAATAGGCCTTAAAACTTTTTACAAACAACATTTGATTCTTACTTTGGCCTGCAAACTTAGTTGAAAATACAGGGGATGACTTGGTTCGTTGCCTTCGGCGTTTGGATACTACGTTTACCACACTTTTTTTTGCAAATAAGGTGTGGCTAATTATATCACTTTAGAAAAAACTTGAATACAAAGAAGTGCTCATGCTCAACAAACTAGCTAGAGCTGATGATGAGTCACAGATATATCAAGTATACAAGCCTCTCAAGGCAGTCTAGGGGGGATGGGGGCAAGAAGCCATGGAGGGGGAGTGTATCGCCATATGGGGTTGCATGCCTGCATCATGAAGAACATGTTCTGGCTGCCCCAAGTGTGCATGAAGTGAAACTAGAGCTCCTGACAAGCTCAAGACTCACCCTACACCTAGTCCCATCATCCATGGGGAGGGAGTGGATGAGGGAGGTCCTGAGCTATGCCAAAGTCACATGTACTGACTGTACAGAAAGTCTCTCCCCACCAAAAGCCTCCTGACATCATGCCTTCCAGATGTATCATCCAGTAAGACTCCCTACGATGTTGCATACCTTTGAGCGGTCTGTTGTGGGCTCTAATACCTAGCGGATGGGTAAAGTCTCCAAGCCAACCAGTGTGCATGACCTAGCCTCAATGATGAAGATCATGTCTTGCATCCCAGTCTCATACAAAAGGTGATGGCCTTGACTAACTGCCTACCAGTAGAAAGCTCCCCATGAGATACATCCAAGGATGGGTGCTATACGGCAAAGAATGTGGCATGCTACTCTCCACATGAGCTATGCTATCTCCCACAACCAAAGGCAATGCTTTGGAGTTTCTAGAGACTACTGTGAGCAGTGTTTAAAATCTCCATCCTTCTGCATGTGGGCTAGCCAAATTCCCACCACCAAGCCTCCATGTGCCAATAGCCATAAGAAACAGGATACCCTCCTCGGTCTCCAGCTATCCCATAGGCAGCGCCAAAAAATCCAACGGAAAGCATGTGTGATGTTGTGATTTGCCCAATACCTATTATGCGATGGTGCCTAGTCCATGTCCTCCTACATCAGTATGTGTCTGCCAATCCTGCCTATGTATTCTAGGAACCTCGGTGGCTTCTTGGTGACCATAGTGGCCGGCCATAGCCACTCTCTAGGGTCCCACTCTAGCTCATGAAGTGGCATGCTCTCCTATATCCAAAGGCACCACTCTCGGAGCTCCTCCCAGAACACATAAGGGTCCAGATGCCATGTCTCCCCTTGAAGGCTAACCACCCGAATCCTCCTCCATGGACGGACAACTATCCCCTCATCTTGCTACCCACACTTTCAAGAACTAGACCTTCCCTCTCCTGCATAGTGAAGAAAGTCCCATGTGGGGCACTGCTCACTCTACCTGCTGCCTGTATAGGGGGATACCTGTTGGTGAAAACCTAGCGGCCCATACCTCCCCAGGCTCTTCCCGCTCTTGTATTGGGGGATCAAGCCACTCCTAAGGTGTCATAGCATCAATCTCCCTTCTCCTCAACTCAACTCCTCTCTAGCATCTTGATGCCCACTGCAACACCTCCTGATCTACCATCCTATACACCTCCCACCATGTCCTAGTGGTACAAGCTAGGCTGGCCTCCCACTGGATGTGGGGGTGCTCGCCAATTTGTACCCCCTCCTGATCTCTGATGACCTAGGGGTTCCAAATCACTAGTTGGTAGTCTATATTCTCCTGAACAACTTGGGGGTCTTTGAATAAGGGCCTTATGGATGCGTTGCCACACAGAAGTTGGCTGCAAAGGAAGGAGGATCTGGGAGGTGTGATCTGGGCCATCGTAAAGAGCCACCTCAAGGATGGCCTCCAATCACCACCAAGCCTCAATTTGCACTCCTGGAGGCCCTCCTGCAGTAGGACCTTCCATGTGTACCCTCCTTGTCTGAGATGGCAGACTACTAGCTTGCCCAAAATGGCCAGACTCTGATACTCTGGGTCTATGATCCCAAGCCCTTCCTCAGACTGATGTCGAATGATGGTTGGCCATGCCACCTTGGCTCGGGAGTCCCAAGAACTATCATACCCTTGACTACATAGGACAAGGAAAAGCACCAACATGAAGCAACGTATCAAGCCATCACTAGGAGGACTTGGTTAACCACTAGGGCTCGGCCCACTAGGGAAAGGCAAGCAATGCTCCAGTATGTCAGCTTTCACCAAATAGTGTCGAGGGCTAGAAGAAACTGCTGGGCCAGAACCGTAGAGGTAACATAAATCCCAAGTGGACTCAGCATTCCATGCTAGAATCTGTGCCTATAAGGAAACCAATTGACTTTCGTGAGTTGATTTTTTCTCCCACTACAATGCAAAACACCTCAAGAGCTAGTCTCACTCTCTCTAGCATTAGCTCATTGTCCTTTATGTAGAGTGTTGTATCATCTGCATACTCTAGTAGCTCTATCTCCTCTCTCACCGAAAGTCGGAGGCCACATAACCCACTCACATGTGACCTGAGGAAGCAAGACATTGCCTCTACAAAGAGTAGGAATAGATACGGGGCCAAAGGGCAGCCTTGCCAGACCGATCTCTCCAACCAAAACTCCTCTCCTTGCCTGCCACCTATGAGAACCCTGTTGGTAGCCGCTCTATAAAGTGTAGAGACCCCACGGATCCATTCTTGGGGGAAGCCCAACCTCACCATAGTACCCTCTAAGAAGTCCTAGTCAAGCCTATTATATGCTTTCTCAAAATCCACCCATAGTACCTCCAATCCTTGACCACTATGCTGGGCCCACTTTGTCGCCTCAAAGAAGGTGAAGACATTGTCTATAGGATGCTCCTATCCTGGAAAAAGCTTGTCTGTGTGTCATGGATGATGTCTGGAAGCATAGGACAAAGTCACCTACCAATCATCTTGGTCAGTGCCTTATAGGCCACTGAAAACAGGGTGATCGGTCTCCATTGGGATAGCTCCAACTAGTCTTCCCCTTTGGGGAGACTAGTTGGAGCTATCCCATTGAAAACAGGGTGATCGGTCTCCACTGGGATAGCTCCAACTAGTCTCCCCTTTGGGGAGGAGACTGATAAGACCTATCAATAGACTCCTTGGCATCCGTCCTTAGCTAAAGATCTCCTGGAAGGCCAACAGTAGGGGGTCCTTCACCACCTCCCAATAGGTAGTGAAGAAGGCCTTGGAAAGGCCAAGGCATTTCTGCTCGTCTTGTGCATGGAAAGCCTCCTCTAGTTCCTTCTCTGTGAAGGGGTCTAGAAGGGAGCATTCCATCTCCTTTGTGACAAGGGACGAGATGTGATCCTAGACTTGCTATCTTCATCACTGTCCTCTAGATGATGTTGTCTCCTGCTGGAAAAGGCATCTGTAGTATTCAGTGGCAATCTCCATCACCTCATCTAGGCTAGAGAAAATCCTCCCATGCCGATCTCGGAGGTTGCGTGTCGTGTCTCCCTTCCTCGCCCAAAAAGCTACTAGGAATGAAAACTTTGAGCGCCTGTCCTCTAGGCTAGCAAGGGCCGCTCATGTGCGCACCTCCTATGCATGGAGGATGGGATCCCTTGGTGCTCCTATAGGAGTCTCTGTGTGGCTGCTAGGTCCTGTCGGAGTGCTCTCTCCTCCTCCTAGCTCTACTGCCTCCCGTGTAGGGCTACCTCAGACTGCTCGACTCGGCTAGGCCCTTTGAAACCTCCTTTACAATCCGGTCCCTCTTGCCCCACTCCCTAGTCCAAATCTACTCAATCTGACTCTTCACCTCCTCCCTCCTGTAGATCGAGTTAGGGATCTGACAGGATCTTGTGTCTAGGGCAAAGGCTAGGGAATCAAGTGTCAGGAGAACCAGGTAGTGATCAGACAAAGTGCTACCTACCAACTACCCTACCTAGCCTCTGTGAGAGCATCTCCACTCTCCCACATGAAACCTATCCAGCCACTTTAGCAAAACTCCGCCTAGCTGCCTGTATCCCCAAGAGATATCCAGCAATCTCTCTCTCATGTGGAAAGCAGGGTCTCTCCAAGCATCGCGTGCTTCTACTGCTAGTAGGAAGACCTCCCACGCTTCCTACTCCTCCCTAGCCATGCCCTAGTAGTTTTTTCCTCTGCCCTATTGGTCCTCTAAGGTTCCTCCATGGTAGCCCTTGGCCATGGGGGTGATAGATGCACCTGGTCATACCACTAGAACATCTATTAGCCAGGATGAGAGGTGTGACTCTATGCACTGGTAGAAATGGACCGCCTATGCAGGGGCCACTCAATCACATCCATCAAAGCTCTCCACTACAAAGGGGCTCAAAAGATAATGCTCAGATGTGGGATCTCAGTCCTAGCCAACCAATTTATGTCCATGATGCAACTTGTCCACTGCTAGGAGAAGAGTGCAATCCTCCTTCTCCCATCCACTAGGAGATGTGATCTGCCACCTAATTCTTCACCTCCTCCTATATTTGTGTCATGGTCCAGTCTCTTGTATGAGAGGTTTGAAGGAAGAACGCATAGTTTGGTCCATCAGGTGGTGTTAGTAGATGGACCTTGCCACTCCTTGACTTACGAACCACGAAGATTCCCACCTCCAAGGGTAGTGGAAACTCTCCACGCACCGCAACTCTCAGGTAAGACCACGGACCACTACGAAAAAACTCTTGTGTCTCGAGAAAGTGTGACAAGCGGTAGGGCCAGATGATCTAGTGGTTTTGTGTGGGAGGGGGGGCTAGAGGTTGATGGTGAGTGGAGGATGTTGGCGTATGGGGCTCCTCACCTCTTGTTTGGGAGGGGGGGTTCACCTATACTGGGTGGGGATTAGGGGTACTAATTGGCGGGGGGTGGTGGTGAGGGGGAGGATCAAGGGATGTTGGGGTGGTTGGAGATGCAAGGAGGGTGTGGGGGGATGCCAGTAGCTCTGGAGGGGGGGCTGTGGGCTAGGGTCGGGGGGGGGGGGGGAAGGGGGGGAGGGAAGGGGGGAGGGTGTGGGAGATGTGGACCCTCGGGTGAGGTGGCCTATGACACCTCCATGGGGGGTGGATGTGGAGGCATGTGGTCCTGCCAGGTGGGGTGAGGAGGGGGTGCCACATGGTGCTCTGTCGGGGGGTACGCTCGCCCTCCTACTCCCTGCTCTCGTGGTCATGTCTGAGGGGTTGACTGCGACCCCCCTTGCTGTCTCTCTCTCTCTGTCGTCTCTGATCCATGTGAAGCCGTCCGGGTCTACCTGTGGGCCTGTCGACAAAGTCGCCTTGGCTCTGAAGGCTCTGAAGCGTGTACAATCTGCTGCGTAATGTCCAAAGTCATGGCAACTATTATAAGATCCGAGATATACGCATGACCTTATTATATACTTAAAAGATATATGGTGAATATTATGCTGGTGTAGAGAGAGAATAGATGAGAGAAAAGGAAGATGTAGAGAGAGAGAGAGAGAGAGAGAGAGAGAGAGAGAGAGAGAGAGAGAGAGAGAGAGAGAGAGAGAGAGAGAGAGAGAGAGAGAGAGAGAGACAACACACTAGGGACTGGAAGATGGGCTAGTCCCCTACCTTGTGGAGTTATATTATTGACAAGGAGCAAGCTCCTCCGTTACACATAAACCAGTTCTTAACTTGTAGATCTTGGGAACAAGATCACGGTTCCTTGCACGGTATACAACCAGCTAACACTTGCACAACTTGGAAGTTGACATCTTTTGATCCTTCTTGAGTTTCTCCTTCTCTCCTACACAATATGTGTAGAGATCTCCTCTTGGAGCTTGATTTTAGCAAAGCTTTCGTAGCACTTACACCTTCTCTCCTACAGAATATGTGTAGGGGTCTCCTCTTAGAACTTGATTTCAGCAGAGCTTCCACAGCACTTGCTTCTTCTCTCCTACACAATATATGTAGGGATCTCCTCTTGGAGCTTGATTTCAGCAAAGCTTCCGCATCGCTTGCACCTTCTCTTCTCCTCTTGGAACTTGATTTCAGTAAAGCTTCTGCAGCACTTTCTCCTTCTCTTCTCCTCTTGGATGCATGCAAAGTGATGCTTCCTTTACCTCTCCCATACCCAAGGAGAGCATCCCTTTTTATAGGCTCCAAGAGTTTCTCTTCTTGGAGAGAGACTTGAGTGTCGAGATTGGAAAGGTTGATCTTCATGCAAGATGTGGTTGTTCCAAGACCTACTTTGTAGCACAAATTTTGAGATATCTCTCTGTGCATTGCTCGAATGGGAAAACTTCCAACACGAAAGTTATAGATCTTGTCGTTTCCTATAACCCTTCTAAGCCATTTTTAGTGATCGGCTTTCTATCGCAAGATATTTAAAAAATGAATTCACCTTGTCTATTTTAAGAAAAGCAACTTTTTAAACTCTACTCTTAACTTATGGGTCCATGCAACCACCTTGAGCCATAGATAAGAAGATTTCATTAGATTGCCTTGGGCCTCAACCTTAAGATTGACTTCCCACAAAAGCTTGTGTCATCTTAGACCTTAGAAAGAGAAAATCACTTCTCTCCTCACTTCCAAAGGATCACATCTCTCGTCTTTGTTAGTGAGAGAATTACCTCTCTCTTTTTTCTTAGTGAAAGAATTACTTCTCTCCTTAATTAATTAAGAGAGAAAAGACCTTAAACCTTCACTTGTAAGGGAGAGGATGACCCTAAATGAATGCAATGCTCATTACACAGAAATAAACGTTCCCAGGTGTCCCCAAATGCACACATAAATACATATACACAATACTAATGCACTTCCTCTTCTTAGAACTCAATCCATCTTCATTTATGTGTAACTCCTTGGTTCTTATGTACAATCTTATACTTGGTAGACACTTCCTTCCCCCTTCATAACTTGTACAGCATGTACCAGATATCCTTGTCACAGTGCTCTGATCACCCCATTAAGTGATGCACTAGGAATATTGGTCTCTAAATGGTCTCATGGCCATGCTAGATTATCATCAACACTTAAAGAAAAGTGATCATTAATTTATTGACATAAATTTACTAAATAGAGAATGCGTAATAAGCAATCGATTTAGTGACATTCCTCTGACTTCTAAACATTTAACCTCAACTATAGAGGGGATACATAGTCCTTAAGAAGATTTGGAAAGTCTTGTAATTCTCTCTCAGTCACATAAATTGAGCGTCCAATGGGGGATAATTCTTAAACTTAACCAGATGCTTCCGTAATACCTTACCTGACCTTAGAGTATTGTCCTAATGGTGTAAAATTCTTTCAGGCACAAGGAACTCTTATGTTTCTGCTATGTCATGTAAATCTTCCTTGATTGGTTCCATTGGAGGTTCTCCAATATAGGGACATAGAAAACTTATATGGAAAGCATTACAAATATTCCAATGACTTGGTAGATCCAAACAAAAAGTCACATTGTTTATCTTATCTGTGATCTTAAAAGGGCCATAATAGCGATTGGAAAGCTTAACCAATTTACCCTTTTGACCTTTCTGCTTCTTCAAGCAAGCCTTCTCAAACTTAAGAAGAACATACAATCCCAACTTGAGATCTAACTTGATGCTTATCAGCTTCATGTTTATGCTTCTCTTGTGTGCTCTTTGGATAGTAGCTTTTACTTGAGTGAAAGTTGTATCAATGTCTCTAACAAACTCATATGCTACAAAGATCTTATCCTTTGTAAGAAGAATGGGTGGTAAATGAGGCTCACCATAGATGATCTCAAAGGGTGCCTTACCAATACTAGAGTGCACCGTGTTATTGTATGCAAACTCTACTAAAGGGAAATACTTTTTCCATTCTCTTTGATTATCAAAGACATAGGATTTCAAAAGGTCAAGAACAATAGAATTAGCACTTTCACTCTACCCACCCATTTGAGGATGATAAGAGGATGAAAACTTTAATTGAGTCCTGAGGTTCTCGAAGAGAGCTTGCCAAAAGAGGCTGGTCATGTGGGGATCTCGATCACTTATAATGGACTTAGGCATGCCATGATGCTTGAAAATATGAGCAATAAATAGCTTAGCCATATGATCAGCTTTGATTGTCTTTCGCACAAGTATAAAGCGAGCTTGCTTTCTGAACCTATCAATGATAGTCCAGATTGTATCGTTGTCGTTGCCTACTTATGTGTGAGGAAGCTCCATGATAAAGTCCATGGCTATACTTTCCCAAGGTTCATTGGGAATAGGTAATGGCTTCAGTAGACTAGGTGGTTTATGCCTATCATACTTTACTTTTTGGCATATCTTGCACTCGCGGACATATCTTTCAATGTCAACTCTAAGAGTGGGCCAAAAGAAATATATTTCCAATGCTTGAGTAGTGGGTAGAATACCCCTATGTCCAACATATAGAGATGCATGTGCTTCATCCATTACTTTTTGTTGCAATGGTAATGCTACACAAATTGCTTGATGATGATACAAATAACCATCTCGAATCAAGTAAGGTGTAATTGACTGACTTGAGTTAAGCTGATCCCATATGGTTGAGAAGTCAGAATCAGTTGCATACATTTTGGGTAGATCCATGAACTCGTTATGGTAAACAATTGTGATCGCATTCACTTGAGGTCACCATGATAGAGCATCTGCTACCACATTCTTAGTTTCAGATGTGTGAAGGATTTGAAAATGAAACATAGATAAGAAATTTTCCCAACACATTTGTTTCTCTGAGAGCTTCTTTTGAGTGAGGAAGTATCTTAAACTTTGGTGATCAGTTTTAAAAACAAAATCTACACCAAGTAAATAGTGTTTCCATACTTGAAGAGCATGTACCACTGTCATAAGCTCTTTCTCATATGTTGGAGCATGTAGCTCATGATCCTTGAGGCATCGGCTCTCAGATGCTACTGCATGATGCTCTTGGTTAAGCAAGCTCCAATGCAATCCCCAAAAGCATCACAATGAACTTCAAAAGGTTTTTGAAGATCCAGAACTATGAGAACTTGTTCTTGAGTCACAAAACTTAATTCTTTCAAAGGCTTGTAGTTGCCTTGATCCCCAGCGAAAAGGCATTCGCTTCTTAGTAAGGTCATATAGAGGAGATGCAACATACACAAAACCTTGTATGAACCTCCTATAGTATGAACGTAGGCCCAAGAAACTTCTAACTTCATGTATATGAAAGGGAGCGACGGATCGAAGGTTGGACTCGAGAGCTATGGCGGGAGAGTAAGAGCAAGAAAGGGAGAGACTAGAAATGGGAACTCCAATAGTCACAATGTGTGACCGGGCCTTTCTTTATTCGAACTGTCACTAAAAGAATAAAGAATAAAGTGACGGTAACAGGCGCCCGCCACCTGCAGTGTGCAGTGGCGGTGACTGCCAGTGCAGTAATACATGGGCAGCTAGGCAGAGGCGCCTTTACCCCCAACAACCTCCCACTTAAAGGCGAATCTGCCCCAGTGAGGAGTGAAAAGAAAAAGAAAAAAAAGATAGTACAACATGTACACATGTACAATAGGATGAGGAAAGATGTCATCTCATCCCACGCTCATCAACCTCCTGAGGAAGGCAAAGCGCTCTGTAGAAAGGCTTTTCATGAGCAAATCTGCAGGATTCTGGTCAGTCAAGATCTTGACAAGATCAACAAACTTGTCCTCAACGACCCCACGTATGAAGTGATACCTCACCTCAATGTGTTTCGTCTTCGCATGGAAGACCGGATTGTTGGCTAACTGAATAGCACTCATAGAATCCGAATGTAGTGTAGGGATAGCATCAATACCAAGGTCAGCAACTAAACGACCCAACCAAATGGCCTCTTTGCAAGCCTCAGTGATTGCAACATACTCGGCCTCTGTAGTAGAAAGGGCCATGTATTTCTGCACCCTGGACATCCAAGAAACAGCACCTCCAACATAGGTGAATACATAGCTGGAAGTGGACTTCCTACTATCTACATGTCTGGCATAATCAGAGTCAGTGTACCTCACCACTCCTGTATCCTGGCTGCCATAGTATATGCATATATCTGTAGTGCCCTTCAGGTACCTCATGATACCCCTCATGATACCCTTCAGCCATATAGCATGCCATTACACCAACTGCAAAGGCAATATCTGGACGAGTGGCTATCATGGCATACATAAGACTGCCCACTGCTCTGCTCATCTATTTGCGGACAATCAGCCTGTGATACCTTCACATAAGAAGGCAATGGACAGCCAATAGGCTTTACGTCCTGCATGCGGAAGCGCTCAAGGACTTTATGAATGTACTCCCTCTCTGACAAGTAGAGGAGTCCCTGATGCTTGTCGCATCTAATGCGCATACCAAGTATGTGAGCGGCGTGTCCCAGATCTTTCATCTTAAAGCTCTTCTTGAGTTGATCCTTAAGAGCATCTAGCTCATCATGAGCTTTCCCTATTATCAGTATATCATCCACATAGAGTACCAAAATCAATAAAGAACCATCACGGGCTTTCTTCGTGTTGTAAAGACATGGATCCGTAGCACTCCTGCTGTAGCCCTATGACTACATAAAGGCATCAAACTTATGATACCACTCCCTAGGTGCATGTTTCAAGCCATAAAGACTTTTCTTCAATTTGCACACTAGGTGCTCCCTGCCAAGTTTTGCAAAGCCCTTAGGCTGCTCCATATAAATCTCATCATGCAAGTCCCCATGTAAGAAAGCCATCTTGACATCCATCTGGTATAAATCCAAGTCAAGCTGAGAAACCAAAGCCAAGACTAAGTGCAGGGTGGTCATCTTAACCACAGGAGAAAAGACCTCATCAAAGTCCACACCATGCTCCTGCTTAAAACCCTTTGCTACCAATCTAGCCTTGTATGCCGGCTTGGGGTGTCCAGGGTACTTTTCAGCTTGTACACCCACTTGCATGGCAAAGCCCTCTTGCCTGTAGGCAAGGAAACCAAATCCCAAGTGTCATTCTTATGCAGGGAGTCTATCTCAGACTGCATAGCCCTCTCCCAGGAGTGAGGTCACCCGTGCGTATAGCCTCATCATAAGTGAAAGGCTCTCCTGCATCTGTAACCAAGACATAATGCATTGAGGGCAGAAATCTATCAGGTGGACGTCTGTCTCTAGTAGACCATCTCACGGCAGGCTCTGCTGCCTGTCCAACTGCTTGTCCAACACCCTGACCATGAGCATCTACTGCAGTTGTAGACTGTCCAACTGGCTGTGCGGGAGCTCTCGGCTCCTCCTGAAATATGACCATGCGGATCTCAACAACTCTCTCAGGAGGCTGCCTATGCATTTTGTCTTCATGGAAGACTACATCATGACTGCGGATGAATTTTCGCACGCCTGCGGATCCCAGAGACAATAACCCATCTCGCATGCATTCCCATAACCAAGGAAAATGCATTTGACACTCTTGGGATCCAGCTTACTTCTCTTGTTCCTAGGCACATGGCAAAATGCCTCACATCCAAAGACACAGAGATGCGCATACGAGGGAGGTTTTCCAGTCCATACCTCCTCTGCAACTTGGAAATCCAAACCACTAGAGGGTGATCTGTTTATGACATGCATAATTGTACTAACTGCCTCAGCCCAAAAGCTCTGTGGTAGGCTTGCATGGCTAAGCATACTGCGTACACGCTCCTGGATGGTTCTATTCATCCACTCAGCCAAACCATTCTAGGGGGGGTGTAGGGGGCGGTCAACTGACGCTTAATACCCCTCTCATCACATAACTGCTCAAAAGCACATGAGACATACTCACCCCCATTATCTGTCCTTAGGCATTTTAGCCTATACCCAGACTGGTTCTCAACCAATGCAAGCCATCTCTGAAACACAACCAATACATCAGATTTCAGCTTAATGGGATAAGCCCAAACTTTCTGTGAAAAATCATCTATGAACGTAACAAAATACTTTGCACCACCCATAGATTGACAAGGCATGGGCCCACAGACATTCAAATGTACCAATGCCAAGGGCTCACTCATGCGTGGCCTACTAGACTTCTTATGCGTAGACCTAGTTTGCCTGCCATAAAGACAATGCCCACATGAATCAAAATATGCATAATCAAGGGGCGGTAAGTACTGCAAACCGAAAAGCATTTTCATTCCCTTCAAAGACATATGGCCCAAACGGGCATGTCAAAGAGATACATGTGGGATAGAACCCACAGACAAAATATGATCAAGGGAAGAAGCTGATACAATCAAGGGGTAGAGACTACCAGTCTTGGCACCTCTCGCAAAATCACAAGTCTGCCACGAGTGATCTTCCATGCAGAGTCTCCAAAACATATATGATATCCTGCATCATCAAGTTGTCCAGCTGACATGAGACTATGTGTCAAAGCACGTACATGACGTACATCCTGCATAACAAAACTGCTGCCAGAAGGAAATTGCAGCCTAACATCACCAATGCCCACAATATCAAGAGGAGTTATCATCACCCAAGCGTACAGTACCCGAAACAGTATGGTATGAATTAAACCACGCTCGGCAAGGTGTCACATGAAAGGATGCACTTGATTCCAAGAGCCAACACTGTGCATACATAGAGTGTATCTCTGTCATCTGCGAAGCACTAGAAGAAGCTGCAAGGATGTAATCATCATCATCAACATCCTCAGGTTGCATAACATTGATCTCTTCAATTTTAACACTAGACTTTGTACGCACTATTCTGCGATCAGAAGAATTATCCTACACTTTGTCTTTTCCCTTATCTTTGCGCCTTTCATTGTGCAATTCATGGCATTGTGGCCTAATATGGCCCTTTTTCCCACAATGGTGACACGTAACATCTACATTCCTGCCACGGGATTTGCTATGTGATTTCCCACGAGACTTTGACCGAGATTTCTGAGAATCCCATCCACGGCCACTACCATTACCACTGCCATGCTTTCCATATCCATCATTCCTGCCTCTAATTGTCATAGCATGTGACACACGAGAGGCATCTAAATTCTTACGGTTAACCTCTTCTTGCAGAAGAGCACTCTCAACATTAGATAATTTCAAGGTAGCAGTAGAGGCACATAATGCAGTGCGGAATACACCCCATGACTCATTAAGAGTACCAAGCAAGAAAAGAGGAGTGACATCCTTTGCAAAAGTGATGTCCTGCGAAGTCAAGTTCTTGAGTACAGCATGGAACTGGCTCAAGTGAGCAGACATAGTCACATTCTCCTTCATGCCGCAGATCCATAAGCTGCTTCAGTCAATACATTTGACTCGATGGACTTTTCTTGTCATAGAGATTCTTGATTTTAACCCACAACTACCATGCACTCTGTTCTTTCTCAAATACATTGTAATGAACCTGTTCTGTGAGAGACAATACAATGGTGGACTTGCATAACTCATCAAGCTCAAGCTATTCCTCATCTGGCATAGTTGCAGGTGGATACCCGCTTAACCTCAAAGGTTTGATCTGCGATTTCTACACTAATACATGCCAAATCTGGCTCTTCTAATAAGAGTAATTTATACCATCAAGCTTAGTGATGTTGAAAATAGCATGATCAATGGACGAACTCGCCATAATGCAGGCTGGAAGACTGTAGACAGTTCAAAACTGCTTGCTGTTTACTGCAGAAAATGACAAAAAAATCACCAAAATCGAGAAAAATGGCAAGGAAAGTGGAACCAAAGTTGCTGCCCACCAAGTACTAGTGAAAGTACATCATTTCAGGGTGTTTCAGCATGAAAAATCCATGTCAATCCATATATATATGCTTGCTGTAATAAATTTCAGATTTTAGTAAAAAGAGAGCTAACAGTGCCAAAATCGGATCCCAAGGCAATCAGATACTGCCAAGACCAAAGCCGGCATCATGCGGGCATAGCATAAGCATATGACGGTCGATAAGCATGAATCCAACACCCAAGTATGTCATACAAACATCTGCCAGTGAGTAGGCACACCCCCTAAGCAATGGGGCAAAGTGTTCCTGGCACTACCAAAACTTGACACAAGTAGGTGTCAATTCACAAAGATACGGATCCAAAATTGAGACTTAGCTCATAAGCATACAGTGAACCAAGACATATGATGTATTATCCCAAAAGGTAAGAAGTCCCAAAGTCTCAAGTGTCTGTAACTGCTCAATAGCATGTAATGGCTCAATGCATAAAAGTACCACCTGCTTAATGTCTGATAAGCATTCAAGAATGCTCCCACTGGCACAAAATCCGTATGTACGAGCTCAAGAGATCAAGCCAAGGTAAGACACAGTGCCAATGACATAAGTCCATGACAATACATCAATAGTACATCCCGAACATGTAGGCAGTAGAGCATTCGTATGTAGCATCCATAAGCATGTAAGACATCAAGTACATCCCAAGATACAAATCTGGCAAGCCAATAAATAGCTCAAGTAAGCTCCAAGAATCCAAGGTCAAGCCAAGACCGAGCTCCAGTAGCAATAGGCTCCAAACAATGTAACTAGCATGTAGTAACGGCATAGGCTAAGCATGTCAAGATGACCGGTCAGACATAAGCAACATACATGCCATAAGTACATCCAAGATGGAGTATCCAAATGCTTTGCAAAGTGAGTTCAAGCTCAACCAATGATCCTAAATCAAAACCAAGCTCTATGTCGAGCCCCAAGTGTCAATACATCACCATATATGTTCGAAACATAGCCCGAAAAGCATAGGCATAAGTATACATGAGTAAAATGACTTCAGCCCAACTGTGTACAGTAGTGATTTACTGTTCAAAACTGAGAATTTTAGCACCAAAATCAGCTCCAAATGGTTGCCAAACAATAGGCATACATTCCCCTAACATCCGGGCATCAAACGGGACCAACTGGGCATCAAATGACAATGCCAAACAAGCTGTAGCATCAAATGTCAGTGTAACGCTATCATAAACTTCTTCTGGACTGTTATGACAGTCCCAAAATAGTGTTGAATCAATCCAAATGCTATGCCAACACATCAACCATCAAAACCAAGCATCAAAGCATGTTCATATGCCCGAAATGGAGCCTTTCCAAGTGCCAATAGAGGGGGAGAGCTGTTGTTGTGACTGTCAATGCTAAAGACACATATAGGAGGGCTGCATGATTCCGCCAACTATAAATGCTGGTCCTGGGGCTGCAAAAAATGGTGGCCAAACTTCGGAGGGGTCCGATTAAAGCCAAGGAATGCCTCAAATAAGCTCCAGCAAGTCTTGTTCAAAGGCAAGTGAGATATGAAGCAAGGGAGCTACAATGGTGGCTGCCCCAATCTTGTTTACAGTCTGTGAGACCTGAGAACTAAAGTAAACCTTGAAGAAAATGATCAAATACCTCTGAGGTAATGCCTTGAGGGTGCCCAAAGGGGCCGGGAAGGTGCTTGGGAAGCCGGGGAGTGACGGGAGCTCGAATGAGTTGGATATGGCTACCGGGAAGGAGTCCCAATGCAAGTAGGGAGTCGATGGGATGCTGAGAATGCCACAAACTAAGCTCAAGAGTCAGAAAGCAAAGCTCTGATACCAGTTGAAAAGGAGCGATGGATCGAAGGTTGGACTCGAGAGCTATGGCGAGAGAGAAAGAGTAAGAAAGGGAGAGACTAGAAATGGGAACTCCAACAGTCACAATGTGTGACCGGGCCTTCCTTTATTCAAATTGTCACTAAAAGAATAAAAAATAAAGTGATGGTGATGAGTGCCCGCCACCTGCAATGTGCAGTGGCGGTGACTGTCAGTGCAGTAATACACGGGCGGCTAGGCAGAGGCGCCTTTACCTCCAACAATATAGAAGTAGGTGTAGGCCATTCAACAATGGCTTGAATCTTCTCAGTATCCATTCTCACCAAATTATGAGAAACAATTTGGCCTAAGTAATGAATTTCCAAAAGAAAAAATTCACTCTTCTTAGCATTGATTTATAGTCTATGCTTGCGAAGCTCTTGAAAAAAAATAGATAGATGTTTTCTATGCTCTTCTTCAGACCATGAAAATATTAGAATGTTATCAAAGAAGACAGATGTGAACTTTGAGTGAGGTCTAAAAAGTCTCTCCATCATTCGATTGAATGTGGCGGGTGCATTGCTCAAACCAAATGGCATGCCTAAGAACTTGTATAGTCCAAACGTTGTACAAAAAGCTATCTTATGAACATCTTCAGGTGCTATCCGTATCTGGTGATAGCCGCTCTTGAGATCAATGCAATTAAAGATACTAGCCCCTTGCAACTTATCCAAGATATCAACTATCCTTGGGATAGGAAAACGATTCTTGATTGTGATCTTGTTCAAAGATTTGTAGTCTATGCACATACAAAAAAAACTGTCTTTCTTTTGAACAAGTAAGACTGGAGAGCAGTATGGAGAAGAGCTAGGTTGAACTAACCCTTTTTCCAACAATTCGTTTACTTTTTTTAGGATCTCCTCTTGTTGACTTGTACTTACTCGGTAAGGAAGTTGGTTGAGTAGTGAACTACCTGGGATAAGATCAATTGTGTGATCTTCTGGGTGCTTAGGAGGTAACTCTCCTGGGAGTGAATCACCAAAAAAATCTTCATATTGTTTAACAAAATCATGTCTAGCTTGATCAATTAAAGAGAGAGGTTCTTTTAAAGTCTGAGATTTATAAGCATTAGTTGGTATTGTGTGTTCAATAGAGCCATCAAGTGCCCTTGAATCATTAGCTTCTTTTGACTCTCTCACAAAAATCATGTGCACAGAAATAACTTGCTTCATTTCTTTAGAAATGCTAACATGACTAATCATTGGCACAAGCCAATCTCCAACATCAGCAATGCACACTATGTTCCAATCCTTGAATTGAAATGCAAGGTTAATCTTAACAAAATTGGGAAGAGGTCTAATCTTGTAATGCCAAGGCATACCTAAGATAACATCACAGCTACCAATGGGTGCAAGTAGAAAAGATTCTTGGTCACGGTAATCCCCAATTCTAAGATTCAACTTCCCCATGATAGGAGTAGAATTGGTTGTAAGTCCTTCAAATGTTGAACTTGATCCAATTGGTGTTCCTAATCGATCCAGTGGAATTTGTAACCTTTCACCAGTATCTACTGACACAAAATTATCTGTGGACCCTGGATCAAAGAGTACCAAAACTCATTGATTGTTGAGTGTCCCCCAACCCTTTAAGAGTTGTCTCTTCTTCTCATTTGACTGAGTGTTAGCTTGCACATCCGCATTAGAATTTGAGGATGGTGGAGGAGGATCTTTAACCACATTTGCTTCCTTCCTTTTGTGAGGACAATCAAGCTTCATATGCCCTAACTCACCACAAAGAAAGCACCTTCCTTTCTCTTTGTACTTTTGTATCTCAGAGGGTGAGAGATACTTATGCTTCTTCTTATTACCCTCTGGCTTTGAATATTGGTCATGGGTAGAGGTAGGTCTTCTTCAATTAGTCTTGTCTCTTGGTTGATCATAGAGCTGCTCTTGTCTAGCTCTATAATAACTCATCTCCAACTTTTGAGATGTACAAGGTGTATGCAAACTTTCAACTATGATGGCAGACTCCATCATGTGCGAGATAAGGTTTCATCTGGATACACCTTCATGGTTTTGTGTAAATGAGAGAGTAGGCTAGCTTCAAACTTCCTTTTCTTCTCTTCATCACTGATCTCCATGAAAGGAGTAACCTTGAGAAGAGTAGACTAAAAATTTTCCACATAACTAGTGACCTTCTCATGCTCTTTCTAGCCTAGCCAATCCCACTCCTTGACAACATTCTCAAAATCAGGAGGCAAGAACTAAGCATAAAACTTCTTCTTGAACTTTGTGGAAAATCAGAGTTGGAAGCATGAAAGAGTGTACACAAGAGGGAGAGAGAGAGAGCTCAAGTACAAGAAGAAGATCTTGCTTAGTAAGTTGTTTAAGGTACAACTAATACACTCTCCTCTACTATGAGTGTGTACTTTGGGCAATTTATATAGCCTCTGGAGAAGTTAGGGTTAGGGTTTCCCCTTACTTCCCTATCCTCCAGTCCATTTACACCTAGCTACCCTTATCCTCTCCAGTATAAGGAGAGTTCACATGCTTACTTCTCAACACCCCTCCCTCCTCAATGCCAGGTGGCATTGGATAAAGCATGATAGGATGTCCCTCCTTAGTCCACAGTGAGATGCCTTTGTAAATCAGGCTACAAAAAATGGTTATAGGTAGAGAGTGTTATAAGACTCAAAAAAGACAATCATATGTGCATTGGGAGGCAAAACTGGGACACTTACTAGTGATATGCTTAGCCTTTTGCCATTTATTACACTTCATTTTGTCGGGATACTTCTTCCAACAATTTCTTACAATATGCCATTTTTTATGACAGAAGGAGCACTTTGTAGAAGTTGTATGGACTAACATTTGCTCACAGGAAGTAAATGTTGAAGTTCCTTCATTATGGTTTCTCTTCTCTTCATCCAAGCATGACTAGATAGTACTTGCCAAGGTTGGGTTCAGGATATTAGTTAGGATAGACACAAGGGTTGAAAAGACCTTCTTCACAGACTTCAAAAGGATGGCAATGGCATCTTCATCATGAATTGGTGCTTGAACGGAGGCCAACCATGCCACGAGCCCCTTCATATGTGAAATAAACTTGCTTAGATCTTCTACCTGTTTATACTCCAAGCTAACAAAATTTCTTAGATCTTCTCCCTGTTTATACTCCAAGCTAAAAAACTCAATCTTTGGAAAGATCTTGGAGTTCTTTCCTTCACATAATGTATGCCGCCATGTTTTGGCTTTGACCAAAAGCCTACTTTCAGCTAGATAGTTGGATAATGTAGGTTATATTGTATCTTTTGGTGATTCCTTAATGGGAGCTTACCTGTGGGAATATTGTCATGGCGTGAGGTGCCAAGTATAGTACTCTTTATCCCTTGTATTTGGATCCATCAACCATGCTTTGGGAGTGGCTACCGTACCACATGTGTCATTATGGCATCATTGCCTTGGACACATATCATTCAAGGAAATGAAAATGCTTATCCATTTGTAGTATCTTATGTCTCTTAACTATAAGTCTTTTGATTCTTGTGATCATTGTCTTTATGGTAGGTAGACTCATAATTCGCCTAAGAAATCTAGCATTACATGCATGGGTGAGCCTTAGGCTCTTGTTTCTTCTACTCATAATGTAGGTTGATTTTATGAGCTAAATATTGCCCATGGAATGAGAAGAACCTCTGTATTTAAGCACCACCGTGAAGTAATAAATCTTTACAAGGGTTTTTAAGTTATTATAATAACTTTTAAAAATGTCCATATTGACAAAAACATGAGAATGAGTGAGCTTAAAGTTTCCTGCCTATGGCTGCCAGGAAACCCACTGTTAGGGTTTGACAGAAATCTCTTCTTGTGATAGAGATTTGAGGAGCCCTTTTGTGGGAGTATAGCCCACTAGGGGGGGCTATCAAAGCCCTAAGATGGCTGCCATTGATTCGCCCTCAGCTGAGCACGCAGTTGTATGAATTTACAAGCTGCCTAGATTTGTACCTGCCTTTTTTTTTTCACAATGTCGTCCTGCTGCATGGCCAATTTGGGGGTTTGTGGTGCTAGGGAGGAGCGTCTGATGCTAAGGAATATTTCTCCTGAAGAAATGGGAGGCTGATATGCCCTCTTTTTCTCACACGAGCTTCTGCAATGGAGATAGGTACTAACTAGCTATGGAGGTTGAAGGTCCAAGATGAGAAAATGAAGCTTTTCTTACTCACATGAGCTCCTCCGATGGAGATAGGTACTGGTTGGCTATGGAGGTTGAAGGTCCAAGATGAGAAAATGAAGCTTTTCTTGCTCACACGAGCTCCTCCAATGGAGATAGGTACTGGCTGGCTATGGAGGTTGAAGGCCCAAGATGAGAAAATGAAGCTTTTATTGTGCAATTAGTTTGAGCTAAGGTTTAGGGAACCTAAAGGGATCAGAGATGGCTCTAATACCATGTGGAAAATTAGAGTTGGAAGCATGAAAGAGTGTGCACAAGAGGGAGAGAGAGAGCTCAAGTACAAGAAGAAAGATCTTGCTTAGTAAGTTGTTCAAGGTACAACTAGTACACTCTCCTCTACTGTGAGTGTGTACTTTAGGCAGTTTATATAGCCTCTGGAGAAGTTAGGGTTAGGGTTTTCCCTTGCTCCCCTGTCCTGTAGTCCATTTACACCTAGCTACCCTGAGAACCACCTCCACGATCTGTGCAGTGCCATTGTGCAGTGTGGAGTGAAGCCACAATCTCAAAGCCGATCTGGACCCTGGATGGGGAGTGTTCTCCTACGACATGACCAAAGATCGTTGTTTCTTTAAGCTCTAGCTTCGTGGCACAGATTGCTAAGTGTTGTTCCTCAGAGAGGATGAGGCGTAAGGTGTTTGACTGGGGGTACTTGTAGAATGCATCGATGTCTGATCAGAGGTTTCCATTGTTCATCCCTACTGAGAACCTGCCAATCACATTGTTGTACTACCCGAGGGGGGAATGTTGTTGCAAACGAAGGGAGCAAGGGAAGTTCTATTTTCTAGCAATGATGGAGGCACTGGGTGCCACTAATGATGGCGTTAGACGACTAGAGCCACATGGGTGGGGAGCCTAGAGCTGCAAGGTGAAGGAGACAGGGGACAGCGCGGGGGTGGGGGGGGACCTGGGGTGTCAGATTGGGGCTGTAGAGGGTGGTGGGCCTGGAGTGGCAGATAAAATCCGCAAGGTGAAGGAGACATCACAGGGATGGTAGTGGGAGGGGGGGCGTGGTGCGAAGGGGTTGCTAGCGGGGGGAGCCACAGGGAAGGGGGGTTGAACAAGCGTGGGGTGACACGGGGGGAGGCAACGCTGTCAAGAGTTTTTGTGAAAATTGAAAACCCCTAGTCAAACTATAGTTAGGTTTGTTTTTTGTTACCTAAGTTGTTTGCATGTTTATTTGTTTTGTCATTTTGTAATTGGATTTCTTGTGTTTGTCTGGCTTAGGATTTGTTTTTCACATTTTGTTTGGTTTGTTGAGCGTAAAACTTGATAGCCTTGGTCGAGCATGGTATTTTTTTGGACAGGTTGAAGGTGGAGTTTGCTAGTAGCTGTCAAACATTGTGGAACATGGTATGTTTTCTACTGAGACTCTAGCACATCACGGGGATTATGGGTTCACAAGCACTTCACGATGCACTTGTTGATACACTACACTCGGGGGTCGTCTCCTGAATTATTCAAAGACTTCCATGCTATGGGTTGGGATGAAGCATGTTTTGCACCATCGTTGAGTACTTGCACGGCATGAGGCTCGCTGCAGCTATATGCAATAAATCCTAGTTGCACGCGCACTTGAGAGAGCACCTATCATTGAGCACACACATTTCTTGCACGCACGATATTTGGGATATTCATCACCAAGTTAGGAACCTATGGATGAGTGTGCAAGGTGGTTGGATGATCAGAGGGTCGTGAAGGACACCACCAACTGTGAGATGGGTTGTCCTTATCTAGTCAACATCTTGAGGACCATCTTTTCTAGAGTGTTGATGAGATCATGGACGGAAGGAGCGGAGTATGTTATATCTTTTTGAAGAGCGTTGAGAGGTGAGGATAATGATTTAAATAATCAAGGAACTATGTTTGCATTATGCATGACGCATGAGCACATCTAAATAGGCTAGGCACAATTTCTTCAGTGCATCCATATTTTTTTTTGTGAGCATCACTTGAGAGGTTGCATAGCATAAATTCCAACATTGCATATCTTCTTCGAATCATGTGGAAGATGGGCACGACGTACATTTTTTGAAGCATATTCTATAGGGCACATTGCATAGAAATACAGATTCATTATGAAGATTCCAAGAATGTGAACACCACATTGGAGTTTATGAAGAATACAAGGGCATGTAAGGCTTGAAAGAGCAAAGTTCTTCTTCATCAAGCGAGCTAATTGGATATTTTTATCATGAATCAAAACAATTCAGCACTTCAGGATGACACCTTGTCATAAGGGGAGGAAGAATATGATGGTGGATATTATGTTTCCAAAAGGGGATTTGACGGCAGGAAAGAGGTATTTATGTGGCATTATATGTGAAGGAGGGCAGTTGACTTATGAGTATAGCTGCAAGTTGGCATGCATATTCATGAAGACTATAGTATTGATTCTGGCTTTCAACGATGAAGCCTTGTCGAAGCTTACAGTGGAAGAATTGGCGAGCAGAACATATTTTACCATATTATTCTTGAGTACTAGACAGAATAGAGTTTCAACAACGCGGGGAGAGCCTAGAGGACTTGGCGGAATATCTTGAGTGATGTGTGGCATATTCGGAGGCGGCCTGATTGAGGGCAGCTGCCAGCTTGTTGACCCAAATGGCGGTGTTCTTACATACGAGCAATGGAGATGGCGGCTTGATGAAGACGAGTACCGAAGCACAGGAAAACTGAAACGGCATCCAATTGCAGAAGACTCGGCAGCCGTGAAGACACGCAAGATGGCATTTCGTTGACCTTAAGCATGGCCTCAATGTCAGCATATATTCTGTGTGTGACAGTTTGATTAGCTTTAAAAGCTATTCGTTTCTATAAAGCCTTAAGGATTTTTCCGGCAAGAAAAAACAATAAAGTTCTTTAGCCTTTGGAAAAGCTAAAGGCATAAAAAACCTAAGGCTTTTTGGGAAGCCAAAAGCTTAGTGAACGTGAGTGAGAATGTAAAAAATTATAAAAGGAGAAGAGAGTGGAGAGCTAGGGACCTTTCATCTCTTATACAATCGCACTTTGTGAGAGAGGTGAGACAAGGGTCGCATACGAGAGGATACTCTTGACGTGCTAATTTGAAGGTTAGATCTTGGTGGGAGTGTTCCTTTTGACCCAAGAGGGATTAATGATAAGCCACTTGCTGCTACTAGTTGTTCCATTTCCATGGATGCTTGGACATGTTCTAAAAGCCCTAATACACTTTGTATGAAGGGTAACATTCATGGGAAGACCGTGTTTATTTCATAGATAGTGGTAGTGCACATAGTTTTGTGAATAAGTCCATTATGGACAAGCTAAATTGTCTTCCCACTGACTTACATCAGCCCATAAGAGTTCAAGTGGCCAATGGTGAAGAAGAAATCAACACCCAAATATGTCCACATATTTCTTTACAGTTGATTGAAAATTATGAAGCAAAAAGAATTTGGATTTTGTGGTGCCGAGCATTGGCTCAAGGTTTTCAAGGTATGAGTATACAATACTCTTGTTTTTGTCTTTGAAACTGTTGGTGTTTTTTTGAATTTTGTGTTGGGTTTGTGTGATGCTCTACCCAAAATTTAGTTTCTTTGTTTTTTCTGAGCTACAAGAGGCATTGTTTGGAGTTTGTTTCATGTGTGGCTTGTGCTGTTCTATTGAATGATTAAAATTTTTTGAGTTGTGTTGTGCTTTCGACAAAGTCAAATTCCCCAACCAGCACTCCTTAACGTCTCGTTATCAGGTTATGAGTGAGGCTTGCTCTCGATCACCGCTCGCGTAACAGCGCAATGGCAAGAAGTCTAGTGGGGGGAGAGGCGCATCGCGCCGTGGGGAGGGACGGGTAGGTGAAACGGGGGGGTCGCGAGGGGGCATGGTGGTAGGTCAACGGTCCACATTTACCACACTGGCTAAAAGCTATGACCGATTAGACCTAGGTCTTTTGGACAAGCCTGTAGCAACAAAGGTATGCATGCTACCTTGCTCATGGGAAGAATTGGAATTTGTATTCATTAAGGCTCCCTAGGCAGCTGAGAGATCCATAGACATCGAGATCTCCAGCGAACTAGCACGTAAGCAACGCCTCATTACATCTTACGCCAAGAGCACGGTCCTTGCCACGGACCAAGAAATGGCTAAGTTGAAATAGCTGGCTGCTAACGACTCCTCTTTCTTGCGCTGCTCTCAGACTCCAATGGGAGCAAGAAGGCTACCGAATCATGACCAATGCCAAGCAGAGATGTGCAATCAAAACCTCGGAATATGACCCAACTTATGTAGCCCCAACCTCCTATAGGGTGTTGACCACCATCCACAACTGGCCCCTTGAAGAGCACATCATAACTCACCCCTACCTAGATCGCATGTTGACCGAGGAGGAGCTACACAAAGCTAGCAGTGATTTCCTCACGGATGTCCTTACTTATCTTACCCATATAAGAGTCCCACCTGTCAACATGGACCATTATGCTCAAATGGAGTACAACTCGACCTTCTATGCTTGGCTCATGCGAAGTTGAACCACATAGATACGTGTTGAATGGTCTCCACCCTTCAACCTCTAATCCAAGGAATGATTCTTCTCATCTCTAGGGGGGGTATGAATGATAAAGGGTGTAAACATAAAACCTCAATCAACGTTTAAAAATGGAAAAAGAATGCGTAAAAACCAACTCATGATTGATTAAAAGTGTTAAAAATATTTGTGAAATGCATGGACTGTTTAAAGAAAAATTCTCTTCCTATATTTAAGCATTTCAGTTCCCATAAGCATTTCTTTCATCTCTATGCACATTTTCACAAAAATTATGTGAAGAATACTAATGGTGGGCTATGGCTCCATGGCAGACACCTAGAATGGTAGGATAGGAGAAGACCAACAAGCTACAATTCTTAGAGGAAGATTAGGCAAAGAACGGCCTCTTAATGGAGACAAGGGCCTTCAACCAGTTTAGGTTTAAAGTTGGAGGATGTGGTCATGGAGGAACCAACCGTAAAGCAAATTGTAAAGCAATGCAATCTACAAAAGTACCTCGATAAAGTCAGCCAAGTTGTGGACTATGAGAAATGTGTATCGCTTCAAACTTTCCACAGGAGTCATGGCACTGTAACAATACGCCAAGAAAATGAGACCCGCCAGGTAGAGATCGAGTTGAGCCCCGAGTTGGTGCAAAGAGCATTGGGCCTGCCCAACAAGGTTGACAACTGGCCCAAAAGAGATGTATATGATATGCTAGGGATGGACAAGATCCTAGTCTACACTAATATCCCAGATCGAGAAGTCTAGCTGTACGCAAAGATGGTCCATGTGTTGTTCTCCAACCATAGGTACAATGCATTGATGAGCCAAATCAATGTGCCTATGTTGGAGAGCATCGCAGCCAAATCCTTGGACAAGAACGGCTTTGTGTAGAAAATAATAGAAACTTCAGCGAAGGCATTGGCCATAGGTGGAAGACCCGAAGGGGGGGGAATCCTCGGCCTCCAAGGCTAGGAAGAAGTCGTTGTCAAAGTCCTCTACTATTGACTTTGGAGGGGTCTTAACAACCATCATCAGAGAAGCCTTGGGGGAAGCACAAGAAGATGAGGAAGTTGGCAAGATGCAAAATAGGTCCCCTTCCCACCAAGGACAGGAGCACTCAAGTGAGAGGATAGAGAGTGATGAGCAAGAGAGTAGGAAGAAGGAGAGAGCAAATCTGCAAAGAGCACAAAGTGAATCCAAAAGTGCCGAGGAAAGGAGAAAAAGAAGCAAAAAGGAGGAGATAAAAAGAATAAAAGACAAATCTAGGAAAGCTGAAGAGGAGAGGAGGAGGAAAGCAAAGCAAGAGGCTGAGGAGTTGAGGAGAAAGGAAGAAGGTGACATAGCTCTTGCCATCTACCTCTTGGTGGAGTAGCCTTCAAGGGAAAAAGAGCTGGCGACGGCCATGAGCCCCCACAAAGAAGAACACCCAAGCACAAGCTCCCAAGCACTCAAAGACTGTAACGTGTCTGCTTGTCCACTTGTGGGACATGTCTTAGCAGCCCATCGGGAGGGGAGTCTAGAAAGCGCCACCTGGCACTCGCAAGGAATGTCATAGGGTTTGCAATCTAGGTCTTTCCGAGTTTGCCCCGAAGTGGAAGTATCCGGCTGTTCCCACTTAGGACCGACCTGAAGTCAGAGTTTCTTTCCTATCATCCAAGTCTCTAGGAAGTAGCTAGTGTCGAGCTCCAGATGAACCACTTTGCGTAGGAACAACAGAGTTGAAGCGGAGTTATGATGCACTTGGTTCATGGAGAATGGGAAACGAGAGGGATGGGAAGCTCAACCTCTCTGCCCATAAGGTATAGTCCCATTCCGCTCCCTTAAAACAGCATAAATCGGGATTCTAACTCTACTGACTCTAGCTCTTCACAGTTTCGTTATTACGCCTTTTGAGAAAGTTTCCCTACCCTTCCGTAGGACGGACCCAAGTCACGTCCACCGCACTTTCCTCGATAGCTTTAGTTGTCTAATTAGGTCCTACCACATTTACATGCGATATTTAAAATCATCTTCATTAATTAAGCTTTTTAGGGCATAGAGTTCGTTCACGTAGTTTACAACACATGCACGAAAACAAAACAAACAGTCCTTTTATAAAAAAAGTTCATTAAATTATCTTTAAGTTAATCTTTGTCTCCCGCCCATACAAGAGAATTATGTATCCCTTCTGTCCAACAAAAGTACCCAGTCCAAATCATATGGCACCAAAATTTCTATCCTTTATCTAGAATAGGATCTTCCAACGTCCCAGACATTGGGCTCACGGGGATCTCCAACTCCATTCTAGATAGCAAGGGGTGTCCAGAGCTCCACTTGACCCACAAGCAATCTAGAAGTGAGATGCCATTTCCATGGTTGGCCTTTTCACCACTCGACTATTTGCCTGTGAATCGAGCAGTGCCCTCTCGGGAGAATCCGCGATGTGACCTTGGAGATGATCCACGTGTGCAAAATATCCTTCCTTAATTACTCCAATTAAAATTCAAGCACAATCAAAGCAATCAGCCCTAATATCATCTTCTAGAAAAAATTCCTTTATTCCCATGGCAACTTGTCATTACAAACCCCTGCCATTCATTTGCCATCAACACAAGCCTTGGAATATTTATCCAAATCATAATGCAACAATTTCTTGATTGAAAGAAAAACATTCAGGGTGTTGTTCAATCAACCAACAAAACTAATTGTATTTTTCCCAAACAATACAATACTAGACGCGACAATAATTCCATCGCATATTCACTCCCCCTTGGGGCCAAAGAGTAGAATTTACTTAATATTCCCTCCTTTAGCCTAAGGCATATGCTAAATGTTTCAATACTATACATGGCGTAAGTCCTATCATTCCAATGTAAATTAAACAATCTAGCAAGAGCATTTATGCCTCTTTCCTAAGTGACAATTATCTTTTAGCATTTTCCTATTATGCAACATTTTTTCTTGGCTTTATCTTCCTTTCTCCTAAGGCAAGGAATCGCATGTCATCGATGTAAAGTTTACATAATCTCTCCCATGTATATACTGTGTATATGCATTTGCAAACTTTAAAAAATATTATCATCGATAAATATTAATCAAAGACTCATCGATGCTCAATACTTTAGTGTCCCATATGTTGCTTATGCTATGCATGGATTCATCACATAGCAACTAGGTGCAATTTAACTCCCTTTGATACAAGCACTTCACAAACTTCATCGTTGAATATTTGAGATGCGATTTATCTAAAACAATGACGTATTACAGCACCACAAGGTACGGAGCCTAATGCATCTCTTGCGAGCATTAAAAAAAGCATCTATCAATTTGAAAAAACATTACTTACAACCGGTACCACAATTGGATTGATAGTGATGCCTTCGCCCGAAGCTCTATTACTGGTTGTAGGATTGTCATCCGCACGCGATATTCTTCACTTGGAGGCCATCGTCCACAAGTAGACTCAAGAGATTAAGAAGGTGGAATAGATTTGAGATGGGAGAGCGAAAGAGAAGATGGTTAAATCAAGGAACAAGATAGAGGGAAATTATGCAGCCTCTCGGGGTAACTCTTCTCTCTCTCTCTCTCTCTCTCTCTCTCTCTCTCTCTCTCTCTCTCAAGCTCTCTCTCATAGAGGTGTATACTCTCTCTCTCCCTCTCTCTTGCAACCTTTCGGGGCCTCCTTATGCTCTCTTGTGCCTCCCCATGCCTCATATTTATAATGAATTAGAGAGGAGGGGATAAGTCTGAGAACAAGAGTGGAGAAGCTCTTAGAAAACTCAGTGATCTGATGCTCAGATCATAAATCTGATGGTTGCATTGGCTCCAAAAGGGGGGTAAAACCCCAATACACTTGATTAGAAATCTCTTAGTTCACTCCTTCTTTTCTCTGTTCGAAGTGCTGTCTACTGCCTGTAGACTGCATCGCGGCGCATGTGATTTTGCCAGTCACTTTTCTTTATTTCTCTTTTTATAAAATCTCCAAAACTAACTAAAACACCACTTGTCTTTTCTTTTAAATGACTTTTAGTTCTATCTTTTTAGGATAATATCTAAAATATAATAGTTTTTTTTCCCCCAAGAATCTAATATTTTTGGACCATTCAAACTATACACATTAATACTAGTGATTAATATGGCTCATAAGTCCGTTCACATTGTACTTTTCGTGAAGGGTGGCTACGATCCTTATCAATCTGAGAAAAATGTCAGATTTATGACTCTCGATTTTTTAAATATATTTTTACTTGAATGAAAATTATTAGCTATTAATGCTAGTTATTTTTTACCTTAGTTAGTCTTTAGTTAGTAATCTTACTAACTTATTAATTGACTAATTAACTTTTGAACTAACCAACTAACTTTTATTGCGTGGAAATATTACATCCTCCCCCCCTTAGAGAAATCGAGATGTCCTCATCTCGAGAGAAACTTGGGAAGACAAGCACTAATGGGACTTATGACTTGTGGGTTAAGACCCACCATGCATCCGCTATGCTCCTCTTAATGTTTCAAGTAGTGCACTCATATTATTCAAATTAACCATAGGTACAAGAGTAGGATTTATTCTCAATTGTGTTACATGTCGATTAAGCTTTTAGGAATTTTAGTCCTCCTAATAAGGTTTAGTGGGCTCTAGATCTTCATCTTCATTTGATTCGTCTATATATCCATAGACTGCACATGTGTAGCTTCATTTCATTGGAAGCTCAATGTCTTCTGGACTTAGATCAGGGCAGTCTGCTTGGATGTGTCCTAGCTCATTACAATGGAAGCATTAACGGTAGGGACATCTCCTACTACGGATGTGCCCTATCTCTCCACACGTATGGCATCTCTTATCCTGATCTCCATAGTCATCTTTGCTAGAATTGCCTGATTTAAGTTCTTGGACGATGGGATTCGCTGGAGTAATGCGTCTTGCAAGTCCATTGGACGCATTGCTTCAAGATGGTGGTTCAGAGGAGTGTTCAGGCCATGGCAAAACTTGGATACTTGATGTGCAATATCCATAGGTGGTGCATATTTTAGTAGGATTACAAACTTTGAGTAGGAAGCTTCCAGGGTTAATTCCAACTGCTTGAACTTGAAGAATTCATTCATCTTTGAGGTCTGGTAGGTTGGCGGAAGGTATCGTCCGCATACAGCATCTTTCAACTGAGTCCACGTAACAGGGGCTTCAGAAATACCTTGATCTTTGCATCATTGCTTCCACCATAATCGAGCATGGCCAACTAACTTCAGTTTTCCAATCATTGCTTAATTCATGGAGGCAATTCTCGAAGCACAGAAATGGTCATCCATTGTCTCAATCCATATCTTTGCTTCTGCTGCGATGTCTAACCCTTCTCCATCAAATTCTAACGCCTTAATTTGCTTGAGAAGAAATTTCTTCTCTTGCATGCCAGCATTCGTGGGTGCAGAAGGTGCCTGACAATCAAGCCATACCACTCATGTTATTTCTGTTTAGGATATATCTATGAACTGAATATTAATCAATCATGTATCATCATGAAGTTTCGCTCTGATACCAACTGTAATGTGTCTGCTTGTCCACTTATGGGACATGTCTTAGCAGCCCATCGAGAGGGGAGTTTAGAAAGCGTCACCTGGCACTCGCAAGGAATGTCACAGGGTTTGCGATCTAGGTCTTCCGGAGTCTGCCCCGAAGCGGAAGTATCCGGCCGTTCCAACTTAGGACCAACCTGAAATCAGAGTTTCTTTCCTATTAGCCAAGTCTCTAGGAAGTAGCTAGGGTCAAGCTCCAAATGAACCACTTTGCATAGGAACAATAGAGTCGAAGCGGATTTATGCTGCACTTGGTTCATGGAGAATGGGAAACGAGAGAGATGCAAAGCTTAACCTCTCTGCCCATAAGGCATAGTCCCATTCCGCTCCCCTAAAATAGCATAAATCAGGATTCTAACTCTACTGACTCTAGGTCTTCACAGTTTCGTTATTACGTCTTTTGAGAAAAGTTCCTAACTAACTGGGATCACCCTTCCATAGAATGGACCCAAGTCACGTCCACCGCACTTTCCTCGATAGCTTTAGTTATCTAATTAGGTCCTACCACATTTATGTGCAACATTTAAAATTAGCTTCATTAATCAAGCCTTTTAGGGCACAAAGTTCGTTCACGTAATTTACAACACATGCATAATAACAAAAAAAACAGTCCTTTTATCAAACAAGTTCCTTAACTTATCTTTAAGTTAATCTTTGTCTCCTGCCCATACAGGAGAATTATGTATCCCTTCTGTCCAACAGAAGTACCCGATCCAAATCACATGGCACTGAAACTTCCATCTAAGTAGAGTCGGCCGAATGTTCACTTTAGATGTTGGAATTCCTGCAATGGATGCTGCTATGTATGCTAAAGGAAAATGAGTATTTGCAGATATTGAAATATGGCATAAACGTATCGGACATGCAAATGTGCAAAGGCTAAAATTAATGCAGTCCAGAGGATTGGTTACAGGGTTGCCTTCTTTTACAGTTGCAAAATTGCATAAAGTTTGTGAAGCATGCCAGTTTGGTAAGCAGGCAAGACAACCCTTCTCACATGACAGAAAGGTGAGTAGAAAAATACTTGATGTAGTGCATACTAATTTTTAGGGGCCTACACAGAATGTATCTCTTGGTAGCAGCAAATATTTTGTCACATTTATTGATGACTATTCAAGGAAGTTATTGGTATACTTTATGAAGGAAAAAAGTGATGTATTTGAGCACTTCAAATCTTTTAAGGCAGTTGTTGAAAGAGAAACATGCTTAAAAGTAAAGTGCTTGAGATCAGATGGAGGGGGAGAGTACCTCTCTAATGAGTTCAGTGGCTTCTTGAGGACTCATGGGATAAAGAGGCAATTTACTTGCAGGTATACCCCACAGCAAAATGGTGTTGCAGAAAGAAAAAATGAGCATATTGCAGAAGTTGCACGGGCATTAATGGCTGAAAAGAATATGCCCAAACATTTTTGGTCTGAGGCTGTCCATACTGGTGTCTACATTATGAACAGAACTCCCATAGCTACAGTTCATGGGATGATTCTTGAAGAATGTTTTATTGGCAAGAAGCCTGATGTATCGCACTTGAAGGTATTTGGTTGTGTTGCATACATTCATGTGTCAGATGAGCTACGGAAAAAGCTTGATCTAAAGGCAAAAAAATGTGTTTTTATTGGATACTCTTTAGAGCAGAAAGGGTATCACTGTTATAACCCTGTCACAGGTGAGTTCAGAGTGAGCAAGGATGTTATCTTTGATGAGATGGGAAGTTGGTATACACCTACTGGTGATGTTTTGGATGATGATAATGATCAGGATAGCTATGTGTGCAGAAAGATAAACAAGAATCACGGAGTCTTAGTGGACCAGAAACATCATCTGGTACTACACCTACAGTGAGCCCTTGGTCTGGGAGACTAAGGAGTAGCCCCATATCTTTAGGTGGATCTATAAGTGCTGCAGGGAGGAAGGACAAAGGAAATATGTCAGCATATAGCTTGTGAGTTTGGCTAATTCTTTAGGAAATATACTAGGATATATAGCTCCTGATATGAAGGAAATATAGCTCTTGATAGTAGCTTGGCTAAGAAATATGTCAGCATATAGCTTGTGAGTTTGGCTAATCCTTCGTAGCTTGACTGGCAAACTCACAAGCTATATGCTAAGAAGAAGAAGTGTGCGTTCTTCAAGAAGCAAATCGAGTATTTAAGGTGTGGGTTTAACAGGATGGTATTGGATCTTTATCAAGAATTATGCTTTGATTGCTGTACCCCTCACCGACCCACTCAAGAAGCAAGTTGCCATTAATGGACCCAAGTAGTAGTCCAACTAATCTAATATCAAGAAATCAATAAGATTACTTATTCTTGTTTCATCTTCATTACTAAACATCGACCAAGATAAAAACAAGTTATTTCTGCACTCTTATGTGTACACATACATTGTTTATTTTAAACCCCCATATACAATGAACAGCTTGTGCGTGGAGAAGGAGAGAAGTTGCTGTTTTGCAGGTCATTGCTGTTTGTAAAGGAGGAAAGGCTATGTTTTTAGCCTTTTGCTGCAGATTTTAAGTTTTCATCGCCTCCAACGAGTGAAACTCTTTGAGGACAAGCGGAGGAAGCCCTAGCAAGCACCAACACCATGTGGAAAGTCGAAGGGGGCTGCCCTTTTTTTTCATGCATGTCATTCTATTCACAATGTCGACCGAAATCAACATGGAGTTTCAAGCTATTAGACCATAAGGTCCCCGTGTTGCCAACTCTTCCTTCAGATCAAAAGCTTGATGGGGAGCACGTAATGATGCTGGCCATCTTGGAGTCTTATAATTTAGCGGAGCTCGTGATCAAGGCTATAGACCATCCTACAACTCGTGATGCCTCCAAGCTTTCTTTAAACAGGCTCAAGCTAAGCATAGTCACAGCCCCGATCCTCAAACTACCCGATCTTAGCAAAGAATTCGAAGTGGTGACCAATGCAAGCTCTCTTGCTTTGGGATGTGTACTCATGCAGGAAGGACATCTAGTAGCATATTCCTCCATAAAATTGAAGACTCACGAGAGAAATTATGTTACTTATGACCTAGAATTACTTGCAATTATCCACGCTCTTAAGTTATGGAGGCATTATCTACTCAAAAGAAATTCTCACTAGTAACCAACCATAAAATTCTTAAATGGATCTTCACTCAACTAGATCTAAATATGAGGTAATGCCGGTGGATCAAAGACTTGCAAGAGTATGATCAATGCCTAGCAATCCCAATCATCAAGCTAGCCAAGGAGAAGGCAAATAATGATCCCAAATATCAGCAAATATTGAAGGAAATTCAGAATAAAGAATAAAATTCTAAGCTTAAGACAAAGTATCTTAACTTCTCTGTTGATGAAGGAATTGTCTACTTCATGACAAGATTATGTATTCCTTCAAGTTAAGGACTTAAGAAGAAGATACTATGGGAAGCTCATGATTCCCCATTTTCAAGACATCCTGGCTATGCCAAAACTCTCAATGTAGTTAGAAAAATCTATCATTGGGAAAAGCTTAAAAGTGACATACGTAAATTCATAACCGAATGCTTGAGTTTCCAACAAATAAAAGCCGAACGAGTTAAGCTACTAGGAAATCTACAACCACTTGATATTCCTCATATGAAATAGGAATTTATTAGTATGAATTTTGTAGTTGGGTTACACTCAGTTCAAGGAGGATACAACTCGATCACGGTAATTGTGGACATGTTGGCTAAGCTTACCCACCTAACCAGCTACAAAACCTCAGATATTGCTAGATTATTTGTCAAAGAAATATTTAGACTTCATGGATTGCCAAAAAGAATTATCACCGATCGTGATTCTCTATTCACTTCGCATTTTTGGAAGGAATTATTTGAAGCTCTTAGTACATAGCGTTGATTTAGTACAACTTATCACCCTCAAACTAATGGGCGAATAGAGCATGTAAATTAGGTCATTGGTGAAGACATATCTAGGGCATATTGTTGCAAAGAACCTAGATGGTGGATATAATATCTACCTGGTAGAATTTGCTTACAATGCGTCCTATCATCAGAGCATTTAGATGACCCCATTTCGAGCTCCATATGGGCAAGAATGCCTATTTCTACTAAACTTCTCCGACCCTACCTTGAAGGTTGAAGCTTCTAAGAAGATGCTTGAAGAGATGGACAAACAAGTCAAAACCATCAAGCAAGATATACAAGCTACCAAGGATCGACAGAAAGCCTATGCTGACCTAGGGAGAAAAGAACGAATCTTCCAAGAAGGGGATATGGTTTTTATCCATGTATGCCCAAAAAGGAGTTCTTTATCCTTGGGAAATTTCAAGAAGCTAAGCACAAGATACTGTGGACCTTACAAAGTCATAAAGTCTCTTGGACCTAATGCTTATAAGCTACAACTTCCTAAAACCCTAAACGTTCATGATGCATTCCATGTCAGTCTCTTGAAGCCCTATGTACCAAATCCTGATCATATTCTTGATGATCAATAAGTTGTAATGCCAAGCCAAGTTTTACTTGAACTTTAACCTGATAGAATCTTACATGTAAAAGAAAGAATCCTTAGGAATAGGACCCTTAGAGAATATCTCATCCAGTGGAAGGATTATCCTGAAGAGGATGCCACTTGGGCCGATGACCCTTATAAAAGAGTACCCCCAGTTTCTCTTGAGATGAGGACATCTCGATTTCTTTGAGGGAAGAATGTAATATCCCCATTACTTCGTTTATTTTAATGTGCATATATATTTCAAAGAAAAATGATTTATGTTGCACTAGCTCTAATTATGAAATTGACTCTCATTATGAAGATAATTATTATTATTAATGAGGTATTATATGCCAATCCATGGAAGAAAGACTTGGGAGACCATCCCAAGACTAGCTTATTAAAACTATGTTTATAGTATATAATAACAAAAATAACTAGCCTAGTGGATAGTCACTTGGTAATTAAGTGCACTTGGGTGACCTCCTGAGAAGATTTTCCTATAAGCTAGTGGGAGCTTCTCATGTGCAGCCAACGGTGCCAATGAAGCCTTTGTAGCCCATTTCCAAGTATGCCAAGGCCAAGATGCCAAGGTCTATGCCTTGGTCAGTGCCTTAAGTCACTGTCTTAAGTCGTAGGCCTTAGAGTGACAGACGCCCGACGACGCACCACGTGGTGCTCGCCCATAGATTTGTAAATTTTTATCTTCGTGCTACAAAAATGGAGCTCCCTCTTTGACGTCATCAATGATGTCATTAGAAGTGCTAAAAGAAAGCGTTCTCTCTTTGTCATCAATGATGTCATTGAAAAACCCTTTTAAAAAAGTGTACTCTCTTTTACCCCCTGTAAAACTATAAATTGAGGGCTTGGGGATGACTAGGAAGGGGGAACAAGAGCAATCTTGAGAAGAACAAGACACTAAAGGAGGAGACTCTATTTCGTGAGACGAAGAGACATCATTCCATTCAACCCAAGGAAGGGGATACACAAAAGGTCTCTCATCCTCTTCTACTCTAATCTAAGAAGAGAAGACACTAAATAACTTTATTCTATTCTATCAATCTATTTAGAAGTCATACCTCTACTCTCCTCCCTATTCCATTTACTATAGAGAGAGAAGTATTGCCCTCCACAAGGCATGAAGAACCATTTGCAAGGCCTACATCATTGAATCCCACAATAACCATCATCATTATTGAGAGTCTTACACCCATACCAACCAGTAATTACTAATGTGTTCTTCTTCTTCTACGAATCATATTTCTGTCATAGCTCTGAAGAAAAAGAATTCAAAAGCAAAAATCAAGAATAACCCTACTAAAGTGGGAGCAACAGTTGGAGTTGCGAGCATGGGAGTCACTAACGGAGTCACGGGCGTGGATAACAACCCTTCACTAATTTTGATACCACATGTTTTTTTTCCAAAAATTTCTATCTAAATTCAATAGAAATAATATAAGTCTCTTAAGAAATACTATGACCTTAAAGTATTCACTTGGTAAATTATTAAAACATCTTATAGGCTAGAAACTGTTAGGAAAACTACAAAATTCTAAGACTAAAGAGAAATCATGAGGAATTTTTCAAGATGGATTTATTAAGAACAAACCCTCAAGAAATTATTAAATGATATAGTTTAATCTAGAAGCTTTGATAGAAGATTTTAAGACAAAAAATATCTCTAAATTGAAGAAACGAACTTAAGCCCAAGAAACTTGGTCACAAGTGTAATATTTCCACACAATAAAAGTTAGTTGGTTAGTTCGAAAGTTAGTTAATCAATTAATAAGTTAGTAAGGTTACTAACTAAAGACTAACTAAGGTGAAAACTAACTAACATTAATAATAAAGGATTTTTATTTAATTAAAAATATTTTATCTAAAAAGATCGAGAGTCGTAAATCTGATATTTTTCTCGGATTGATAAGGACCGTGGCCACCCTTCACATAAGTTACAACGTGAACGAGACTTATGAGCTATATTAATCACTAGCATTAATGTGTATAGTCTGGATGGTCAAAAAATGTTAGATTTTGGGCAAAACTAGTATATTTTAGATATTTTAGATCTTATAAAAGAAACACTATTGAGATTTCTAGAACTAGATGTTATTTAAAAGAAAGGAAAGTGATGTTTTAGTTAGTTTGGAGATTTTATAAAAAAAAAAGAGAGGATTTGTAAAATCGCGCGCGTCGCGATCGCAGTCCACAAAGAGAAAACAACACTTCGAACAGAGAAAAGAAGAAGGAGTGAACTAAGAGCTTTCTAAGCAAGTGTCTTGGGGTTTTACCCCCTTTCTTCGGAGCCAATGGAGCCATCAAATTTATAATTTGAGTATCAAATCACTGATCTTTCCAAGATCCCCCTCCACAAAGAGCTTCACTTCTCAGCCACAAGCCCTCTTCTCTAGTTCACTATAAATATGAGGCATGGGGGAGGCATAAGGAAGCATAAGGAGACCTTGAGAGGCTGCAAGAGAGACGTAGAGAGAAGGATACCCCTCCAAGAGATTATGAGAGAAAGAGAGAGAGAGAGAGAGAGAGAGAGAGAGAGAGAGAGAGAGAGAGAGAGAGAGAGAGAGAGAGAGAGAGAGAGAGAGAGAGAGAGAGAGAGAGAGAGAGAAGAGTTACCCCGAGAGGCTACACAATTCCCTCTATCTTGATTCTCAACTTAGCTATCTTCTCCTACACTCTCCCATCTTGAATCTATTCCACCTTCTTTTTATCTTGATTCTACTTGTGAACGATGGCCCCTAACCGAAGAATGTCACGTACAGATGGCAATCCCATAACCAACAACAAAGCTTCAGATGAAGGCATCACTGACAATCCAATTGCGGTACCGGTCATAAGTAATGTATTTCCAAATTGATAGATGCTTATTTTGATTTTTGTATGAGATATGTAAAGGCCCATACTATGATGCATGAGTATAGATCATTTTATCTCACATATTCGTAAGTTGGAACTTGGAAGTGCATATATCAAGGAAAGTTAATTGCACCTAGTTGCATGTGGCTTATTTGTTGATAGAGCAATTACAAGGAAGAATTGGTCAAGGGTTATGAATGGCATAATCATGACATTAACAATTGTGCATACAAGCGTTAAGTAAATTTTATATAGAATGGCTCATTGATCCCAAGGGGGAGAGCAGATATGCGATGGAAATGTTATCATGACTATTCTTGCATTGTTTGGGACGAATGCAATTGGTTTTGTTGGTTGATCGAACAACGTCCTAAATGCTTTTACATTCAACTGGTTGTTAGTTGTTGTTTGGATAATTATTCCAAGTGCTTGTGATTTATGGTAAATGCATGGCAAGGGTTTGTGATGACAAGTTGCCATGGGAATAAATGAATGTTTTCCTAAAAACTGATATTAGGGCTGAATGCCTTGTTTATGCTTCATTCTTAAAGGATTTAATTAAGGAAGGATATATTACACGGGTGGATCGCCTCCATGATCGCACCGCGGATTAACCCAAAGAGGGCACTGCTCGATTCATGGGCCGAATGTGGAGTGGTGAAAAGGCCAACCACGAGAATGATGTTTCGCTCCTAGACAGCTTGCAGGTCAGTTGGAGCTCTAGAAACCCCTTGCTAGGTTTAGAATGGAGTTGAAGATCTCTGTGGCCCCCAATGTTTGGGCATGTTGGGAGGTCCTTTTCTAGATAAAGGATTGAGTTTGTGGTGCCATGAGATTTGGACCAATTACTTCTGCAGGGCAGAAGGGATACTTCTATTGGACAGAAGTAATACATAATTTCTCATGTATGGGCGAGAGACAAAGATTAACTTGAAGATAAGTTAAGGAACTTGTTTGAATCTTGTTTGTCAATAGATTGCTTTGCTCTGTTTTCGTGTATGTGCTATAAGTTATGCGAACGAACCCTATTCCCTAAAAGGCTTAATTAATGAAGCCGACTTTAAGTGTCACACATAAATGTGGTAGGACCTAATTAGAAAACTAAAGCTATTAAGAGAAGCATGTGGGCGGAACCCCCGACGGGTCCGTCCTACAGCAGGGTGGTCCCGGAAAACTGGGAGGCTTCTCACAAGATTTTATCATCATTTGACCTTTAGGTATTGTTAGGTTAGAACCCGATTCATGCCATTTTAGGGGACCGAAATGGGACTATGCCCTACGGGCAAAGAGGTTGAACAGCGAATCCCTCTCATTTCCCATTCTCTTTGAACCAAGTGCAGCATGGGTCTGCTTTTCGGATTGGATATCTCTGCGTAAAGTAGGATGTCCAAAACCCGACGCTAGAATTCTATCAGGAGACCTTGACAACTAGGAACCCGAATTTCAGGTCGATCCTAGTGGGTTCGACCGTGAACGTTCCGTTGCGAGACAGATTCGGGAAACCCTAGGCGACAAAACTCAGAACATTCCATGTGAGTGCCGAGTAGCAACCCTTAGATTCGTTTCTTGATAGACCGCTAAAAGCATGCCTCGACAGTCGATGGACAAGCATCTCACAATTGGTATCAGAGCAAAACTTCATGATGATACATGATTGATTAATGTTTGGTTCATAGACATATCCTAAACAGAAATAACCTGAGTGGTATGGCTTGATTGTCATGCACCTTCTACACCCACGAATGCGAACATGCAAGAGAAGAAATTTCTTCTCACGAAAATTAAGGCACTCGAGTTTGATGGAGAAGGGTTAGATGTTGCAGCAGAAGCAGAGATATGGATTGAGTCGATGGATGACTACTTCTTTGCTTCAGGGACCGCCTCCATGAATCAAGCAATGATTGGTAAATTGAAGTTAGTTGGTTAGGCTCGGTTATGGTGGAAGCAATGGTGCAAAGATCAAGGTGTTTCTGAAGCCGCTGCTATGTGGACTCAGTTGAAAGATGTTGTACACGGATGATACCTTTCGGCAACTTACCAGACTTTGAAGATGAATGAATTCTTCAAGCTCAAGTAGCTGGAATTAACCCTGGAAGCTTACTACTCAGATTTTGTAACCCTACTAAAATATGCACCACCTATGGATATTGCACAGCAAGTATCCAAGTTTTTCCATGGCCTAAACTCTCCTCTGAACCATCGTCTTGAAGCAATGCGTCTAATGGACTTGCAAGATGTATTACTCCAAGCGATTCCAATCGTCCAAGAACTTAAATTGGAAAATTGTAGCAAAGATGACTCCCGAGATCTGGGTAGTAAGAGATGCTATACACGTGGAGAGATAGGGCGCACATCCATAGGAGATGTCTCTATCGTCGATGTTTCCACTATAATGAGCTAGGACACATCCAAGCAGATTGTTGTGACTTAAGTCTAGAAGATATGGAGCCTCCAAGAAAACGAAGCTACACAAGTGCAATCTTTGGATATATAGAGGAATCAGATGAAGATGAAGACTTAGAACCTACTACACCACTTTAGGATTATTAAAAATCCTAGAAATTTTGTCGATATGAAATACAACTTGTATTGGAATAAACTTTACTCTTGTAAATATAGTTAACTTGAGTAATATGAGTTGCATCTATTTTGAGCCTAGAACTTGCAAATGATTAGAGATACTCTGGCAAGGAATGACAATTATAACGTGCAATGAATTTCACTCAAGTCGTTTCTTCTCAACTAATATGGATTGGGTCTTACCAGAATGTCGAAGCTTGGAAGTATTCTTTAGTATTATAAGCAAAGCCAATTGTCCATGGAGCTCAGACCCAAACTAAGGACAGGATTTTCTAGGAATGTAGTTTCCAAGATAAAGAACCACTCCAATCTGCTAAAACAATCCTAGGACACTTTAGTCTAAAGAAGAAAATCCTGCCAAGGACAACCAAGAACCTTGTGACTGCAAGTGATAAAGCTCCGCGTTGTTTCTATTGCAGGGAGTTAGGTCATTTCAAAAGGGAATGTCCAAAGCACCCTAAACACCAATGCTCCAAGTGCCACAACATTGGACATAACTATATCAATTGTCCCAACGGAATTCGAAAAGAACTTGAGCTTACAAGAAATGAAGTTGTACAAGCTCCAGTGATCCAAAATATACTAGGTGCTTAGGAAAAACCTAGAAGATATCCATGAGATGTAACTACAATAAATTTTCTATTGTAATCAAGACTTCGATATATCAAATACAATAGGTTGTTGTTTCAAAAGACCGCATGCCTATGAGTGATCAGAGTAGCGCAGTGGAAGCATGGTGGGCCCATAGCCCACAAGCTCCAAAATGATACCCCCGGTTTCTCTCGAGATGAGGACATCTCAATTTCTCTAACGGGAGGAGGATGTAATATTTCCACACAATAAAGGTTAGTTGGTTAGTTCGAAAGTTAGTTAGTCAATTAATAAGTTAGTAATGTTACTAACTAAAGACTAACTAAGGTGAAAACTAACTAACATTAATAATAAAGGATTTTTATTTAATTAAAAATATTTTATCTAAAAAGATCGAGAGTCGTAAATCCGATATTTTTCTCGGATTGATAAGGACCGTGGCCACCCTTCACATAAGTTACAACATGAACGAGACTTATGAGCTATATTAATCACTAGCATTAATGTGTATAGTCTGGATGGTCAAAAAATGTTAGTTCTTGGGCAAAACTAGTATATTTTAGATATTTTAGATCTTATAAAAAAAAAACGATATTGAGATTTCTAGAACTAGATGTTATTTAAAAGAAAGGAAAGTGATGTTTTAGTTAGTTTGGAGATTTTATATTTAAAAAAAGAGAGGATTTGTAAAATCGCGAGTGTCGCGATCGCAGTCCACAAAGAGAAAACAACACTTCAAACAGAGAAAAGAAGAAGGAGTGAACTAAGAGCTTTCTAAGCAAGTGTCTTGGGGTTTTACCCCCCTTTCTTCGGAGCTAATGGAGCCATCAAATTTATAATTTGAGCATCAAATCACTGATCTTTCCAAGATCCCCCTCCACAAAGAGCTCCACTTCTCAGCCACAAGCCCTCTTCTCTAATTCACTATAAATATGAGGCATGGGAGAGGCATAAGGAAAGCATAAGGAGACCCCGAGAGGCTGCGAGAGAGAGGTAGAGAGAAGGATACCCCTCCAAGAGATTATGGGAGAGAGCCTGAGAGAGAGAGAGAGAGAGAGAGAGAGAGAGAGAGAGAGAGAGAGAGAGAGAGAGAGAGAGAGAGAGAGAGAGAGAGAGAGAGAGAGAGAGAGAGAGAGAGAGAGAAGAGAGACCCCGAGAGGCTGCACAATTCCCTCTATCTTGATTCTCAACTTAGCTATCTTCTCCTACACTCTCCCATCTTGAATCTATTCCACCTTCTTAATCTCTTGAATCTACTTGTGGATGATGGCCCCCAAGCGAAGAATGTCACGTACGGATGGCAATCCCATAACCAACAACGAAGCTTCAGATGAAGGCATCACCATCAATCCAATTGTGGTACCAGTCGTAAGTAATGTATTTCCAAATTGATAGATGCTTGTTTTGATTCTCGTATGAGATATGTTAAGCCCCATACTATGATGCACGAGTGTCAATCATTTCATCTCACATATTTGTAAGATGGAACTTGCGAAGTGCATATATCAAGGAAAGTTAATTGCACCTAGTTGCATGTGGCTTATTCGTTGATAGAGCAATTACAAGGAAGAATTGGTCAAGGGTTATGAATGGCATAATCATGACATTAAAAATTGTGCATACAAGCGTCAAGTAAATTTTATATAGAATCGCTCGTTGATCCCAAGGGGGAGAGCAGATATACGATGGAAATGTTATCGCGACTATTCTTGCATTGTTTGGGAAGAATGAAATTGGTTTTGTTGGTTGATCGAACAACATCCTAAATGCTTTTACATTCAACTGGTTGTTAGTTATTATTTGGATAATTATTCCAAGTGCTTGTGATTTATGGTAAATGCATGGCAAGGGTTTGTGATGACAAGTTGCCATGGGAATAAAGGAATGTTTTTCTAAAAACTGATATTAGGGCTGAATGCCTTGTTTGTGCTTGATTCTTAAAGGATTTAATTAAGGAAGGATATATTGCATGGGTGGATCACCTCCATGATCGCACCGCAGATTAACCCAAAGAGGGCACTGCTCGATTCATGGGCCGAAGGTCGAGTGGTGAAAAGGCCAACCATGGGAATGATGTTTTGCTCCTAGACAGCTTGCGGGTCAGTTGGAGACCCCTTGCTAGGTCTAGAATGGAGTTGAAGACCTCCGTGGCATCCAATGTCTGGGCATGTTGGGAGATCCTATTCTAGATAAAGGATTGAGTTTGTGATGCCATGAGATTTGGACTAGTTACTTCTGCATGGCAAAAGGGATACGTCTGTTGGATATACATAATTTCTCATGTATGGGCGAGAGACAAAGATTAACTTGAAGATAAGTTAAGGAACTTGTTTGAATCTTGTTTGTCAACAGATTGCTTTGCTCTGTTTTCATGTCTGTGATATAAGTTATGCGAATGAACCCTGTTCCCTAAAAGGATTAATTAATGAAGCTGACTTTAAGTGTCACACATAAATGTGGTAGGACCTAATTAGAAAACTAAAGCTATTAAGGGAAGCGGATGGGCGGAACCCCCGACGCGGGCCGTCCTATGGCAGGGTGGTCCCATAAAACTAGAAGGCTTCTCACAAGATTTTATCATCATTCGACCTTTAGGTATTGTTAGGTCAGAACCTGATTCATGCCGTTTTAGGGGACCGGAATGGGACTATGCCCTACGGGCAAAGAGGTTGAGCAGCGCATCCCTCTCGTTTCCCATTCTCGTTGAACCAAGTGCGGCATGGGTTTGCTTTGGATTGGGTATCTCTGTGTAAAGTAAGATGTCCAAAACCCGATGATGCTAGAATGCTATCAGGAGACCTTGACAACTAAGAACCCGAATTTCAGGTCAATCCTAGTGGGTTCGACCGTGAACGTTCTGTTGTGAAGCAGATTCGGGAAACCCTAGGCGACAAAACTCGAAACATTCCATGGGAGTGCCGAGCAGTAATGCTTAGATTCGTTTCTCGATAGACCGCTAAAAGCATGCCTGGACAGCCGATGGGCCAGCACCTCACAACAAGAATGTCATTATAAACCTTAAACTGAGAGGTTAGAGACCCCAAAATCTAGATATCCTAGGGAAAGAGCTACGAGATTAATCATCAAAGGTTGATTACTACGAGATTAATCATCACTTGAAAGTTGCAAGACATCAAACTTGCTTGTGATTTTCTCGATTAGATCCTGATTGAATTAAGTATTGGAACCTGTATTAATTGAGGAGCCCTATACCTCCCCCAAGGATAGGTGTTGAATCCCCATACCAAGAGGGGAGGTTTTTACTACCGCGGAAGTATGGACCACCGACTCCGATGGCAAGAGGTCTCCTAGCAAGGATCACATTAAGTAGGAGGTGGTTAGGGTGCCAGGGGGGCTCTGGCTAGTAATCCTTTACGCACCTAGGAACTATTTTGTCCCCTGTATGGCCCAAATTCTACTTGGGACATCTAAAAACGCTAGCTATAGGTGGATTTGATCTTGGTGATGTGTAGATGTGCTAGATGAGGCAGCACGTAAAATTGTAATTTTTCTCCTATATGGGCGAGAGAACACACATAATGGAACATAATCAATGAATTTGTTCTATTATGATTGTATGTTCATGAATAAATTACACAAACAAACAACTGTGCATAAAAGGATTCTTTTTAATAAATGAAGCTTTTTTTATATGTTTTACGTAATGTGGTAGGTAATTAGATAACTAAGAACTTCCACAGAGGGAAGCGAGTGGATGGATTCCTAACGAATCTAGTCCTATAGCAAGGTGGTCTCGATTAGCCGAGGTTTCCCAAAAAAACAAACGCTAGGAAGAAACTCTAGAGGAAGGGCCGAATCACTGACTTACCTAGGGTTTGGTCTCAGAACACGAACTGTAAATTATCTTAGGGGAAAGGTATAGCAGCTGTGCCAAAGCATTACAAGGGATTTCATGAATCCTTAGTCTGATACTAGAAAAAAGCATTGTACTCCATTAACCAAGGATAATGGTAGTCACTCCTAGACAAGAAGCCTCTCAAAGGACACCTTCGGATGCGAGCTAGTTATTGATAGGTGATTGTTAAGTCAATTAAGAACCTTCAAGTTGGTCCTCCATGGGTAACGGCAGGATGATTCCCCTATGTGTTAGACCTAAGGTTATAGAGCCGATGGACAAAATCTGATCATTCTAGTTAGATTACGGATGGCAACGGCTAGATGGTAAACTTTGGGAGACTACTAAAACGTTACTTGTCACGTGATAAAGGCGGGTACGTTACAACTCTTCACTATGAGAACTTGTCACTTCTTATCTCTCCATGCCAATGGTTGCATCACATGGCACTATGCACTCTTCATATGCATACCCCTTTGTGAAGGAATTTTTCCGCAAGGGGATATGACTTCATTGATACAAAGAAGTAGGACATTATTTTGCAGTTAGAGGGATATGACCTTTGTCCTTCTATTCTCTCTAGAATATGGTACTAGTTTTAGCTTCTTTCTTACAAATAGAACAAAAGATTTGGTATTTTCTAGGGCCTTTTCTTTTGTCAGGTTTCATATCATTTGTTGAATCTCATTCATAAAGGTTTCAAAGGTTGGATCATAGGTCATTTGGATGTAGCCAAGTTGATTACAGACTTTCTTATGAGTGACTCAACCTTTTGTTTCCTAGCAATGTGCACCATAGAGACCTAAAATATAAGCATAAAATTTAAAAAAATTCAAATAACAATGTTATTTATATTTATTATAATAATTAATTATTTTATTTGATAGTTATATTATTGATAAGTTTTTAATGATAAATTTATTATGTATACTAATCCTTTA